>NC_038244.2:33515979-33617441 GCF_000004515.6 Glycine max
TTTTGTGCTTGACGAGGAGTTAAGGAGGAGGCTTACCACCTCTCCCGTTATGCAGCCACCAGATTAGGAGCTTCCATTTGAGCTCATGTGTGATGCCTCCAATTATGCACTTGGGGTTGTTAAATCATAGAAAGTTGATAGACTATCACATGTCATTGCTTATGCCTCACGCACTCTGGATGCATCCCAATTCCCAAGTCAACCACACCACTACCAAAAAGTATCTTTTAGCTATTGTTTTTGCATTAGATAAATTCATATCTTATTTGCTTTGTTCCCATATTACTGTCTTTACTAACCATGAAGCTTTGAGGTATTTGTTGAAGAAGCCTGATGTTAAACCCAAATTGATCAGGTGGATGCTACATATTCAAGAGTTTGATCTTAAGATCAAAGACAAAAGTGGTGCAGAAAACATGGTGGTTGATCATTTGAGCAAGATTGAGGGACCTATTGATTCCTTCCTTATTAGGGATAACTTCCTTGATGAGCATTTGATGCAGTTGCATTCATCATATGTCACACCTTGGTTTGCTAACATTGTGAATTTCATTGTTGCATCTATTGTCCCACCGCATGCAACTAGGACTCAAATATATAAACTTAAGAGTGATGACAAATATTATGTGTGGGATGATCCTTACTTTGGAGGTTTAGTAGTGACCAAGTGATCCCCCAGGTGTGTTCCCAATCATGAGATTCACTCTATTCTACAGTTTTGTCATGGCACACCTACTGACGATCATTTTGATCCTCAACAGACCACTAAGAGGATCTTAGACTATGGGTTCTATTCGCCCACCATTTTTAGAGATGCTCATCATTTTTCCACCACCTGTGAGCAGTGCCAAAGAGTAGGAGAGACCACTACACATAGGCATGAGATGCCCCAATAGCCCATTATTTTCTATGAGATTTTTTATGTTTGGGGTATTGATTTTATGGGTCCAATTCTTGTTTCTCATGGTTTTTCATATATCTTACTTGTTGTTGATTATGTTTCCAGGTGGGTTGAAGCTAAGCCCACCAGAACTAATAATTCTAAAGTTGTTGTGGATTTTGTAAGATTTAACATTGTTTGCAGGTTTTATGTGCCTAGAACCATTATCAGTGACCAGGGGAGCCACTTTTGTAACAACTCATTGGCATCCTTGCTCCAGAAGTATAGGGTTATGCATAGAGTTGCTACAGCTTACAATCCCTAAGCTAATGGGAAAGCATAGGTTTTTAATAGAGAGATCAAGCAAGTGTTACAGAAGGTAGTGTAGCCCAATAGGAAGGATTAGAGCAAGCTACTTGAGGATTCTCTATGGGGCCCACAGGATCGCTTATCAAACAACTTTGGGGATGTCTCCCTATAGGGTGGTTTTGGGAAGGCATGCCACCTTTCGGTGGAGATTGAGCACCGTGCGTATTGGGCAGTGAAGGGTTGTAATGTGACATTTGATGAAGCGGGTATGGAAAGGAATCTTCAATTGCAAGAACTTGAGGAGATCCACTTAGAAGCCTATGAGAACTCCAAGATCTACAAGGAGAAAGTGAAGAGGTTTCATGACTCTAGGATTCTTAGGAAGGAGTTCCATATTGGCCAAAAAGTGCTCTTGCTTAATTCTCGGCTCAAGCTTATTTTCGATAAACTTAGATCTAGATGGGATGGTCCTTTTGTTATTACTAATGTTTTTTCCCATGGTGCAATTGAGATTAAAAATGAAGTTATCGACAAAGTTTTCAAAGTGAACGGTCACCAACTCAAGCTTTTTCATGAGAGCCCCCAAGTGGAGGAGGAATTTATGGCGGGCCTTAGTTTAGAGGTTTCATGCTTAATGTGAACCATTGTTGCAATTGTCGAAGTGATAAGTAGGCTTGAAAAATTTGAGGAGGATCATGTGTGATAAAATGATGCCTTGTGAGTTTTGGGATTTTGTGGATGGATTGTATTATTCCATTCATGCTCTTTCATGTATGATTTCACCCTTGTGCTAGATTACTCTAGGTTTTGCCTTGCTTATCTTCTCTAGGTTTCTTTTAGTCACTAGCAAAATAAGCCTACCTTTCATGGATATTCATTGTCACCCTCTTTGAGCCTTTAACTCCTTTAATTTTGTAGCTCATTACAAGCCAAAAAGTGGAAAACCATGTTGTCCTAAACATTAGGGAGAAAAGGGGCCTTGGAATTGTTTTGGGAGTGGGTTTCAAACAAGTGTGGGGGATTTGTACTTTGTTTTATGAAAGTTCCTTTGTTTTCATCAGTTCATTTTCTTATGACTTGTTCAAAAGAAAAAAAAAAGAAGAATAAAAAAGAAAAGTAAAATAAAATAAATAATAAAAGAAAGGAGAGAAAATGCGAGTATAAAAAGCAAAAGTTCAGGAAACAAAATTGTATAGAAAAGAACAAGAAAAAAAATGTGTTGTGATTCATTTTCATTCTTGTAAGATCTTGTTATTTTAATTTTGTTGTTCTCCACTTTGTTTCTTAGTTTGTAACCCTCTTTTTACTTGTTGGCTTACATTGCCCCTCTTTTCCCTTAGTTTTAGCCTAAATATTCTTCTCATATCCACCCTTACCTAAGTCATACATTACAAACCAATAAAAGTGATGCAATCCTACCCCGCAAGGGCATTGGATAGAAAACTCCAAGTAGATTGGGCCAGATATGCAAGAGAAGGCCCTAGGGTTCTTATGAGCCTTAGGGTAGATTTCGGGCCCATGGGCTAAGTACGAGCTCACTTATCTTTGTAAATATTAGATTAAGGTTTCATTATTTTTGGACTTTGTATTTAGGGCTCCATAATGTAGGTAGGGTACCCTAGAAATATAGGATTTTTCAGCCCTTGTATTTTAGGGCACCTAGACTAGTTTTTGTATTAGGGGTAGTTTTGTAATTTCACATGCACTAAGTGGATATTTGATGTGTGTGGTTGGAAATAAATTTAATTGAATTGGTAGAAGCCCAATCCAATTAAATTTTAGAGGGGGAGGTGAGCATTTGCTTACTACACCTCATTGCCACATCATATAGTCACACTTTGTGCATGTCCTTCATGCTTTTCATGCCTCATGACACCTAAGCACACTTAGTGGAGAATCTTGGAATTGATCTTGGATTAGTGGGCTGAACCATAACTAAAATTCACTAATCATAATTAGTGAAATTTTGGCTCCAAAGTTTGGCTCCACAAATTCAATTTCAAATTCAAGTGAAATTTGAATTTCCCTCCAATTTTGTGTGACACTTAGGCTATAAATAGAGGTCATGTGTGTGCATTTTTTTTGGAACTTTGATCATTTGAATATTAACTTCAGATTTCAGAGCTCCTTTTGAGCACAAAATTTCGTGCTCTTCTCTCCCTCTCCCTTCATTCATCTCCTTCTTCCTCCAAGCTCTTATCCATGGCCTCCTATGGTGGTGAGCTTCTTCTAGACTCATCTTCTCCTTGAAGTGGCGTCTCCTCTCTCTCTTCCTTCTCCATTCCGCTGCCATTTATCTTCCAAGAAGCAAAGGAATCCATTGATGAAGAAGATCCTAGGCCTACAAGCTCCAATGGAGCTTGCATCAAAAAGTCCTTTAGATCTTTCGATGCATGTGTATTTCAAGTTGAATGGATTAGAGTCTTGTCAAAATTTGGATGTGCTAGTTACATGTGGTGCTTGAGTGTAAACACAAACCCATACACATTTGATGAGGTTGAGTGTTGTTCTTTGAGAAATTTCTATCACCATGATACATTCTTAATTTTGACTTAACTACTTGTCCACTTTGCATTTTGTGATCATGTGTTCATGGATTGCTAGTTACCTTAAGACCATTCTTCTATTTTCCATTTCTCTCATGTTTTGTGCATTTTTGGGATCCATTGAAAAATATGTGTGCCTTGTTCATACTTCCTTTTAGTTGTGATTATTTTTTTAGTTTGATTTATTTTTCTTGGTCTTTCTTTTAGTTTTGCCTAGGAGTGCAAAAGATAAAGTGTGGGGGAATTTGATTAAGCATTTGTAGTTTAGTATTTTTCTATTCTTCTTAGCTCAATTAACATCTCTTTGACCTTTATTTTCTCACTTTAACTTAGTTTTGGTCTTAGGAAAATGATTGAGCTTAATTGATAATTGTGGGTTATTTTCATATTTTTGTGCTTACTTGACCTATCTGCCTTGTGCAGAGCCTATAGGACACTAGAGAACTCCAAATAGAGCGTGTGAGTAGTTCATGGAAATCTAGGAAAAAGATCTTCACTTTTGTCATAAATAAGTTTGGGCCAATTCTGCCATTTTGAGGGTCAAAATGGGCTCGAAAGTCAGAACCTCTGCACTTGAATAATTGGACTACGAATTTGGGCTTTGCTTTGTGTAATTAGTTTAATTAGGTAAATTAGATAGGCCTAATCAAGGCCCATCGCTTTATGTTGTGTAGTAACTGTATATATTAGTGGAAGTTAGTTAGTTAGTTAATTTTTGTACCAAAAACAAATTTAGTAAATTGTTGTGCAAGCTTTATCAAAAATCTTTTCTCTTTTTCTCTCGACTATTCTTCATTCTTCTCCTTCTTTTCACTTTTGTTCTTCCTTTTTCTTGCACAAATTATGTGGCTCTTCCACTGGTGATGATCATGGAAGGCTAAACACTCAATCAATCCAAGGTTCCACTCCAAGCAAAGCCTAATTTGAGTTTTGGTTTAGTATTTCTAATATGTGTGAATGCTCATCTTTTTCTTCAATCCTATTTTCGATTTTCATGATTATGAATATACTTAGGATTGAAAATGAAATAGTTTAGGGATTCCTTTCCTAATTTCGACTTTAATCACAGATTGTTTTAGATGATATTCCAACCTAATTTGTGATCTCAATGAATTTATGGATTAATTTGATTGAAACAACTCTAATGACATTGATTGAACTTTCACAACTTGATCATTCTCTGTAGAATTGTGATAATGATTTGTATCGGTTTGGTGAATTGGATTGATGATTTTGAATCTGTTTTACAACCTGTTTATGCAATTCTATTTGTGTTCTACAATTAATCTCTGTTTCAATTTAGAATTCACATTTTTGTTTTGTGATTTTGCATTTCTTTCCAGTGCCTACATACTATTCGTTGAAATTCCCCTTGTTGTTTATAAGTGAATTAAATTAGGAATCATATTGAATCGTATCTCTAAGTCAACCTAGGTTAATCTTGTATTCTAGAATTTCCTAGTTTAATTTGTTTTGAATCGATTCAGTAGTTGTTATCAGACCTCTCTATCTTTTTTATCATCATTCTGTTGTGATAGCCATGCTGCGACAGATGGCGAATCCACTATGGATTGGTTAGAGAATTTAGCCATTTGATCAAGTGTGCAATTTTATCATGACTTTTTCTTTATTTTTCCTTTTTCTTTTATCTTTTCGTTGTGTTACCGTTTGTTATCATTTCATTCAGGTACTATTCTTTTCGTGGTTTTGCTTTGGTCTTGTTTCCTTTATACTTTGTTTTGCTTATGCTTGTATATATATTTTGCTACATTGTTACTTCTTTGTGTGTATCCTTGTATCTATTTATTACTTTCATAGTTAAAAATAAATTGTGTCATTGAATCCTAAGGTAGATAACATGTACTATATTTGTTGTATCCACTTAGGAATTCTCTGGTTGTTTTGCAGGTGGGTTGGGTAGTTCTTAGGTTGCTCCATTCACACACGATTCATACACTTTTTGCACACACATTGAGATATTGGGCCCTATACCCGGGTCTGTGTGAGCCATAGGGAGTAGAGGTTGATCTGTGGTCATTCGCTTGATGATAGTGAAGCCTCATCTAAAATTTTCCTCTTTTTTTGATGCATTGTTGCTGGTAGTCCCTATTGTCGCAGTGCTGTTACTTGAGAGGATGATATCTCTAGAGGCCAGTGAGGTTACATGAAACTACCCTTGAAAGTTGTCACTGGATAGTGGGCTATTAGACCCTTTCTGCTAGGTTCTTGAATTAGGGACACGGAGTAAACTCACCCCACCTCGTTTCCTTGATCACATCATGCGTATCTTCATAGCATTGCGATGGACATATCATTTCCACATTCATCATGTATCATATTCATGCACTGCATTCGTATAAGTCATTGCATTTTCATTCATTTAATATGTTGCTTGTCCCAGCAATTGCATATATTTTGTTGTCATTATTCACATGCCTCGTCACCCATGCATGACCCTGACATATATTTGTTCATGCCTTGCATTCTCCAATGTATCGCCAAAAGTCACAATGGAGCCCCAAAGCTTACACTGTGTTCTTGGTTACATGCATTGGGTACCATGGTAATAGCTATAAGCAAACCATGGTAGGGTTATACATTCCTTTTTCCTGAAAATGATCAAAAATCATGTGAACATGGTACCCAACGCGTTTGAAAGCAAGAAAGGGTGGTCTTTCGGGCGTCTCGTGTCGATCTCATAAATACATCTGTCATGCATTGCATAAGTATATCCTGCTCATTCATCATATCTCCTCTATGATAGGTCACTGAAGTATTGATGATAAAAATTTCTATTCCTTGGAACATGGGGCCGAACCGAGCATAGTCTTTTAAGAAAATGTTTTATCAATTCAATGTCCAAAGTATGGAAGTAGCTAGCTTGCAAAAGTTGGGGCAATGGATGGATCGGGTCCAACATCAGTCTTTTAGCAATGTATATGAAAAGATATGGGATCTGGAAATGAAAAGATATGTTACAACACAAGGTTGTCTTGGGTTTAATCTGTGGGGAAAATTGACCGAAATGGTTTTTTTTCAAACTAAATACTATTTTAGGTTGTTTTTCAAACTATTTACAAGAGCGGGTAATTCAAGCCATGTAAGATTTTGGTGGTGTTGGTAACCTCCTCTCCACCTGGGTGACATCATTCTACAAAAGTGTCACCAATTCAAGTCACCCAGTGACTTGGTTAAGACCACCCTGGGTCTCCTCATCAATTTCTTGGAAATGTCTCCAATCCTATGTTGTATCTCATTGTTTTTTTCTACAACTATAATTTTTCTACAAATTTTTTTCTACAACTATAGTTTATTCCTACAAAGTAATAAATAGAAAGCATATATTTTCCTACAGTTTTTTAACTAAACCTGGGCAAAAAAATCACTTATGAACCAAATAATAAAAAAAGCAATAGTGTCACATATTTTGTTCTATAACGACGAACAAAATTAAACAACTGTAAAACATAAATAACTGAATTATTAAAAATATATATATAAATAAAACAAAATAGAACTTACAAGATAAACAAACCAAAGCAAGTTTGAGAATGTACAACACCACTAGCAACAACCTCTGCAACACCAAAATAACATTACCACAAAATAAAAAAACCTTCAAGAACACACTCACAACAACTCAACAACACACTCAAACTTACAACAAAAGCTCCAATGCAAAAAGTTTGCAGTTGGACTTTGCATTTTATAGCCAGAGCAAAGGGCTAGACGGCACTTTACCATATAGCAAGGACTAGGCTGGTGGCACCTGGAAGAGCCAAGCAACCTAGTGCCACTAGTTCCTTCACCTAGGGAAAGTCCAGTCAAAATTGCTCCCCTATCTTGTCACGTTAACTTCCCTACGCCATTTACCAAAAACAACATTTCCCAATGTGTGGAAGGCTGCTTAGTCTTGGAGAAGCATATCTGATTGGGTGAAGCCACCTAGGGTGGTGCCACAAATTCACCTAGTCACCTGAACTGGTGACACTATGCAGAGTGGAGCCACCCAAGTGGAGAGGAGTTGACTAGCGCCACCAAAATCCTACATGACTTGAATCACCCATTCTGTTAAATAGTTTGGAAAACAACCTAAAATGGTATTTAGTTTGAAAAAAAAACCATTTTGGTCAATTTCCCAATTTGTGATCTCAACTCAAATTTGAGTCTAGCTAGGTAAAGGAGAATTTTGTTGTCAATAATGATCCTATATGGCTCAAGCAAGATTATCTCCCGTAGGGGACATGCGGTCTCTACTAAAAAAAATCTAATTAACTAACATTTGCAATATTGTTATCCAAACTTAAATATGAAATAATATTATATAAAATTAATTAACTAAATATAAAAGTACTTTTTAGAATTTTATTTAATTTTCTATCATGTTATGTTTTTCAAAATTTAAACATATAAATAAATTTCTCATGTTGTTTGATTTCCATTGAAATGTTTGGTTTTCTATCATTTAAAAAAAAAATATATAAGTAGATTTTTAAGAATGTTTGATCACGGTATAAATGATTGATTCTGTCTCATATACTCTATTATTTATTTTTAAAGAAAATAATTATACATAAAAGACTTGGAGTAACTTGATCTTCTCTCTCTCTCTCTCTCTCTATACACACACACACACACACACACACACACACACACACACACACACACACACACATATGGGGTTTGCTAACTTACATCCACATATTTTAGAAGGAGTAAACTAGCAAATTATAACTATAAATTTTCTTAAAATACACTCAGGTGTAACTTACTTACTCATTCTAAAAAGTAAGTCGGTGTATGTTAGCAAATACGTATAGGATTTGCTAACTTATACCTACTTAATTTTTACAAAGAGTAAGTTAACAAGTTATAACAATAAATAAATTTCCTTAAAATACACTCAGGTGTAACTTGCTAACTTACTCTTCCTAAAAAACAAGTGAGTGTAATATATATATATATATATATATATATATATATATATATATATATATATATATATATATATATATAGAGAGAGAGAGAGAGAGAGAGAGAGAGAGAGAGAGAGGACATATCATATGAGAAAAAACTATATCTTATACGAGAGTGAAAAGATTAAATTTCAATCATATAATTCAACATGAACCATCAAAATTTAATGTCACGTGACCACTTAAAAAGTTATGTAACTTTTTGACATTAAATCTCAATCCCTATGTATGGTTATATATGGCCTAGAACTAATCATCTCACTCTCATGTAAGATATTTCATCTCATAAAATATGTCAGACACACGCACGCACGCGTGCATCCACACGCACCCACACACACATGCACACATACACACACAAACACACGCATGCATCCAGGCACGCACGCTCACACACACAAACACGCACACATGCCCACACACCCATGCACGCACCCACACACACACATATATACATAAATACATACATACATATATATATATATATATATATATATATATATATATATATATAAACAAAAAATTAAAAAAAATGTTTCGAAGTATATAAATATAAACGTGAGAGAATCAAACAAGTATTTTCAAAATATCACAACCACTATTCAAATTTAATGTGAGAATTTTAATTTTAATGTTCATGAGACAATCATATTTAAGTAGGTGAAAATACATTAATGTCTTAAACTAGTATTTGGGAGTCTAACTTTATCTTTTAAAAGTATTTTGGAATCTTACTTCGCACTATTCACATGTATAGCCAATACAAATTAAAGTAATAAATATATTAATGATGAGAGAGATTACAAGGATTAAAAATAATAAAATATTTTTAAAAAGAATAAAAATAGATTTAAATATGTTTTTAGTCCTTCAAAATTTACAAATTTCGAATTTGGTCTCTAATAAAAAATTTTGGTCTTTAATTATTTTTTTTCTTTTGGTCCTTTCCATTTCTTTGGCTTTATGTCACCATCCCATGGAAAATATCAATGGTTGTGATAAAAAAATCAAGAAGCAAAAGAAAAATCCAAAAGTATTGTAGAGACCACTTAACTAAGCAAACATATTGCTAGAGAAGAAATACAAAATAAAAAAATCAGGAACAAAATACAAAATCAGTAATTTTTTTGGAGATGAAAAAATATTAAGTCATAAAAATATGTTTCTTTAATATTATGAGTAGTTAAAAAAAACATATGATTTAGGACAAATTTAATGTTATTAAATAAACTAACTATTTTCTTCATCCTGATTAATTCATTAATCGTCTATTATAAAAAAGACTTTTCGGAGTATTAAATTATTAATTTATTTAAATTATAATTTTACAACTCCAAAGCCACAACTTATTATGCTAGTCTTTCTCGAAAAACATGTAAAAATATAATTACTTCCCTTTAACAATTGAGGTATGTCATTGCCTTGTCTTCTCCAACCTAGATCCAATCATCTTGAACTCAAATTTCTTGATTACCCTAGCAATGTCCCTCATTGTGGTGTCAATCACATAAGTAATTTTAGCTTGGGTGACTTGTGTTGAGGTTGCGAATATTTTACATGATTCTCTCCTTTTTGCTATGATTCCATGATAGTGAAAGTATTTCATCCTATCTTCAGTTTTGTAAGTCTTTCCTGCTAGATGTTGTGAAAAGTGCACTCCTGTTGCATACAAGCTGCGTGGTTGCACAGCATATTTTTTATTTCTACGAATGTTTGTGGTAGAATCTCTATATACAAGCTTTTCAAAACCCCATTTCCTGTCAAATTCACATCACAACATGTCAAACACCACATATTACACAAGCATAACTAAATAACATTATGGATAAATTTTGATAAATAATACTCATTCAATAAGAGCTTAAGATAAAAAGCTTATTCATTATAAGCTTAACCCTGAAAGATTGGTATGGTTAACTAAACACATTATTTAAGAAATTTTGTACAAGGTGATAATTGAATATGAGTTCTTTTGACAAATAGATCATTATCACACATGTGAACAAAAAATTAACTTTGGCTTAACTTAAAGAAATTATGGAAGAGTTTATCAAATCAAGATTTCAAATAATATCATGATTTTGATGACTTGAAAGAAATCTTTTTTGCTTTTATTGTTTTCTTTGTATCAAAAGTAGTTACAAAAGAAGTTACAAAAGTACTTATATTTACTTTCATGCACATGATATTTTATTTTTTATTGAACTAAATTTAAAACAATTATTAATAGTAAAACGTAACAATCATTGTTTTTTTTTCTTACCATGTAATAAATTTTGGCCCCCTATTATGTTTTTCTGGTTCCGACCCTAGTTTGATCCATTTCAGTTATCTCAATCTGCTATTCAGTTACGTAAAGAACAAAGATATTTAACTAAGCAACCAGCTACTTTAAATAGAAATTAGTTAGACTGTGGGACTGAAGCTATTTGGCTAAATCAATATTTTATGGGAAAAATGCATTTTAAGTTTTTCAATTTTCAGTTAAAATTGATATTAATCATTATACTTACAAAATAATAGTTTTGATCCTCGTATTTATATTTTTACAATTAATGAATTTCATCCATTTTTATGGAATTTAGGATACTAGAGTGAGTAGGTCCCTATGAGAAGGTCCTCCTCTCCTTCCTGGTTTCAACCTTTGAGGTGAGAAGTTATCAGAGTTTTGTTTCATATTTTCTTTCTTTTTGAACATGTAGTATCCAGAGATCGAAAAGCTTTCACTGGATGATGACTAACAAGAGTTGATTTTTGCAAAAAAGGCTATTGTGAAGGAAACAAGAAACCTTTCATTCTGTCTGGTTGGAAGGTTTCTCACAAATATGACAATATACACTCTCATCATCAAAGAGAGGATGGCAGAAGTATGGCAGCCAAAGCAAGCAATTTCTATCACAAAAACAGGAAAATGAGTCTTTATCTTTCAATTTTACCATCAAAATGATATGTAGTATGTAATGAAAGATGGGCCTTGGTTTTTTTGGAAAATTTCTTCTCATTCTCAGCATCATTAAGGAAAGAGACCCAGTATTCTTCTAAAGTGTATTTCTGAGGAACAACCTACTTTTGTAGAAGGGTGTTCTATTATTGATAATGTTTTGGTGGCAATTGAAACTATTCAGCACAAGAAATGCAAATTAGAGGAAAATTTGATATTAGCAATGCCTTTGATAAAATCTATTGGAGATACATGATTTCTATTCTCTACAAGATGGGCTTTTGATGAAAAATGGATCTCTTGGATGCATATGTGTGTTGAATCTGTGGAGTATAATGTGATTGTGAATGGGGAGGACGTATGAACTTTTTTGCCAGGGAGAGGCTTGAGGCAAGATGACTCACTGTAACCTTACCTATTGATATTGTGTATGGAGGGACTCTAAAAAATATTAAAAAATTATGAGGGGAGAGGTGAGATTAATGGAGTGAAAGTGTGAAGAGGAGCTCCTCTCCTCACACACCTGTTTCTTGCTGGCGATTATTTTTTATTTTGTAGGGCATCTGAAGAAAAAGGTTGATAAAATTCATAATATTATTGGTATTTTTTAGGGCTTTTATGGTTTTGCAGTAAATTTCTAGAAGTCTTAGATTTTTCAATAGAAATAAACCTCAGCCTATAAAGGAGAACATATCACAAGCACTGGGATTCATAAAATGCATAGGGATTGGCAAATATCTTTGAATGCCATCCATGATTTGGAGAAAGAAGAAATAATTTTTCAACTATCTCAGGGACAAATCTGGAAAAGGATCCAACACTAGACAAGGAAACATCTATTTAAGGCTAGTAGGGAGATTCTCATCAAATCAGTTGCTCAAGCAATCCCATCATATTGCATGAGCACTTTTCTTCTCCCTTCCACCCTTCAAGAAGAGATCTAGAGAATGATGAATTCTTTTTAGTGGGGTTCAAACGGAAATGATAGTAAAGGCATAAATTGGCTCAGTTGGGATCAATTAATAATAATAAAGGAACTCGAATGCATGAGATTTAGATATCTTTATGCTTATAGTTTTGTTACGCTAGGGAAGCAAGATTGGAATTTTATGTCTGACCTTGATGCTATTGTTACACAAGTTTTCAAAACTAAATATTTTTCAAAGGTGGATTTTTGGGGTTCCAATGTATGACATAACCCAAATTATACATGGTGTAGCATCCACTTTTCACGGGTACTAGTCAAAGCAGGCATTAGATGGGATTGTGAGATGGAAATTCAATAAATATCTAGAATATAATGACCCTTGGATTTTCTCAGTTGAGAATTCATTTGTTCAAACTCTTCCACCACATGGGCTAAAAAATTTAACAGTTTGGCTCTTGATGGATGCCTCACTAACCTTGTGGAATCACTGTTGATAGTTGATTAGATGATGGTTGATAGTTGATAGTTTTAGAAAATTGTTTTAGAAAGAAGACTATGTCATTAATTTCTTGGATGATCAATTACAACATACCAATTGCCTATTTATAGGCTCAAGTCACCAACCTCTCAATGGTGGTGAATGTTTCTACATTACTTTAGGTCTTTCTAGAGTTTTCATGATAGATTAGTATCATGATAGTTCTAGATTCTTCTATCTTATACATACACTTATAGTTCTAGATTTTTCTACCATATTCATACACATTATAGTTCTAGATTGTTCTACCATATTCATACACACTATATTTAAGAATATTCTAGAAATTTGTAGCAATTTCAACACTCCTCCTTGATGCAAATTTCTGTGACTCCGAGCATAGCTCGTAATTCTTCAAATCTTGGTCTCGGCAACGCCTTCATGAATATGTCTGCAATTTGATCTTCTGTTTTGCAGTAGTCGAGTTTGATCTTTTTAGTTGCTTCAGCTTCTCTGATAAAGTGATACTTGATTGCTATGTGTTTTGTTCTGCTGTGATGAACTGGATTATTCGCCATTGCAATTGCTGATTTGTTGTCGCAGTTGATTTTAGTAGGCTTATCTTGTTTTTCTCCCATGTCTTCAAGTATCCTACAAAGCCATATAGCTTGACTCGTTGCTTTAGCGGTTGCTACGTACTCTGCTTCTGCTGTTCATTGTGCTACTGTAGCTTGCTTCTTCGACGCCCAAGAGAACATTCCCGATCCTAGTGAGAAAGCATAGTCAGAGGTACTCTTCATGTCATCTGCCGAACCTACCCAATCACTGTCGATGTAGCCAAGTAATTCTGAGTTGGTTTCGGTAGTATACCATATACCAAACTCTTTTGTTCCTTGTAGATACCTCAAAATTCTTTTTCTTGATCCAAAGTGTATTTGACTTGGGCTTTGCATGAATCTTGATACAAGACTTGCAGCATACATTATGTCAGGTCGTGTAGCTGTCAAATATAGGAGGCTTCCAATTAGACTTCAGTTTTTGGATGCATCAGCTTCTGATGCTCCGTCATTCTTCTGTAGTTTCTCATTTGTTATGAGTGGAGTAGCAACAGGTTTGCAACCATACATCTTGAATTTCTTAAGTAAGCCTTCTGTGTATTTCTTTTGCGATATGAATATCCCTTCATTTCTCTGACTTACCTCTATGCCGAGGAAGTAACTCATCAAACCAAGGTCGGTCATCTCAAAGGTCTTCAACATGTCTTCTTTAAACTCCATCATCATCTTAGTATTAATTCCCGTGTAGATAAGATCATCTACATATAGAGAGAGTAAGAGAGTGTACTGACCTTGAAACTTGATGTAAAGTGTAGGCTCACTCTTGCTCCTCCTGAATCCTCGATCCATGAAATACTGATCGATTCAACTATACCATGCTCGAGGTGCTTGCTTCAAACCGTAGAGTGTTTTTCTTAGTCTTAACACTTTGCTTTCTTTGCCTTCAGACACGAATCCTTATGGCTGCTCCACATAGATCTCTTCTTCAAGTACGCCGTTAAGGAAGGTAGATTTAACATCTAGTTAATGGATACTCCATCCTTTTTGTGACGCAAGAACTATTAGAGCTCTTATGGTATCAAGGCGAGCTACTGGTGCAAATGTCTCATTGTAGTCAATTCCGGGTTGCTATGAGTAACCCTTAGCTACTAGCCTCGCCTTGTGTTTATGTATGGTTCCATCAAGGTTGAGCTTCGTCTTATAGACCCACTTAACCCCAATGATATCTTTTCCATGGGGACGATTTACTAACTCCCATGTGTTGTTTTTCTCGATCATCTGTATCTCTTCTTCCATTGCCTTGACCCATACTTCCTGCTTTGACGCTTCTTCAAAGCTTCCAGGTTCAAGTATGGCCAAGTTACAGGTTTCATATATGTCCACCAAAGATCTTACTCGTCTTGGAGTAGACTCTGGTGATGATAGTTCTTGATCTTGTTGTTGTGGTGGAGGTGAAGGTGGTTCACCTCGGTCTTCTTCCTCAGCTTCTTCTTGAGGTAGTTAAGCGGGTATAAGAACGTTCTTCTCCAATTTTTCTTCATCCCAATTCCAAGAAGCGTACTCATCAACTTCAACATCTTGACTGATGACGAGTTTCTTAGTTTGCAAGTTGTAAACATGGTAGCCCTTAGAGATATTGTTATACCCAAGGAAGATACCTCGTATAGTCTTGTCTTCAAGCTTGTGCCTCCTCACGTCTGGAATATGAATGTAGCATATAGATCCAAAGACCCTTAGGTGCTTTGTTGATGGCTTCTTCTCGTTCCAAGCTTCAATTGGAGTCTTGTCTTTTACAGACTTAGTTGGACATCTGTTGAGTATGTAAACAACATTGTAGACTGCTTCAGCCCAAAATGTGTTAGGTAGTCCCTTCTCCTTGAGCATTCATCTAGCCATTTCCATAACTGTGCGATTCTTTCTCTCGGACACTTCATTTTGTTGAGGAGAATATGCGACTGTAAGTTGTCGCTCAATGCCTTCATCCTCACAAAATCTTTCAAACTCACGAGAGATGTACTCTTTGTCGTGATCACTTCTTAGTACTTTTATTCGTTTTCCACTTTGATTTTCAACAAGGGCCTTGAACTTTTTGAATACTCCAAAGACTTCTGATTTTTCTTTTAAAAAATATACCCATGTCATTCTAGAGAAGTCATCAATGAAGAGTATGAAGTACCTGTTGTTCTCATGTGATGGCGTCCTCATTGGTCCACAGACGTCTGTATGTATCAACTCCAATAGATCTTTCGCTCTCCATGCTCCGCTTGTTGAGAAAGGAAATCGGTGTTGCTTACCAAGGAGACATCCTTCACACCCTTCATTGTTCTCCTTTATGCTTGGAAGATATCTCATCATGTTCTTCTCATGTAACAACTTCAAGGCATGTGTGTTGAAGTGGCCAAATCTTCAATGCCATAGCCATGAATCATCAACTTGTACCTTCATGGCAATGTTTGTTGCATATTTTAAATTTAGAAGGAATCTTCTATTGCTCTTATTCATCTTTACTTGGGCTATCTCAGACCTTTTATTTTTGTTGTCTAAGATTTTGCATACACCTCCTTCAAAGTGAAGTGTGTAGCCTCTCTCCATCATTTGGCCAATGTGATTGCTACATCCACTATTCAAGTACCACCTTCCTCCCTTTTCTTTTATTGAGTCTTGAGTGGCATAGAACATACATTGTTCTTGATCATGCTCCTCTGCGATATTGGCTTGATGCCTATTTTTGTTGCGACAATTTTTCTCTACGTGCCCAAACTTCTTGCTATGGTTGCATTGTGGCATATTACGAAACCAACAATTTTTCTCTGTGTGGCCTTGCCTTTTGCATATATTGCATGGAGGATTTTTATCTGTTTTGTTCTTAAGGAAATTCCTAGAACCTTCTCTTCTTCTGGAAGTTTCTCCATAATTTTTCTTTCCTCCATTTTCTTTGTTTTGTGGCTGAAATTTAAACTTTGACTGGAAGGCATTTTCAAGTGTATCTTCTTTATGCCTATACAGTCTTTGCTCATATGCTTCAAGAGAGCCCACAAGTTTTGTCTCTGATAGAGTGGACAGATCATTGGTTTCCTCAATCGTTGTCACGATTGGGTCAAACTTTTGGGGCATAATAATTAGAATTTTCTCTACAATTTTCTTGTCAAGAATATATTTCCCAAAAGCTCTCATTTGATTAACTATTTCTTTAACTTTAGAATAGTAATCTTTAACTATCTCAGACTCCTTCATCTTCAATAGTTCAAAATCTCTTCTTAGAGATTGAAGTTTAACAGCACGTACCTTAACACTTCCTTGAAACTCCTCCTGCAATGTGTTCCACGCTTCTTTGGCAGTCTTAGCTCCCATAATTCTTGGGAAAATTGGATCAGTCACCGCTTGTTGCAAGGTAAACAACGCCTTTAAATTTTTCTGTTTATTTTTCTTCAACTCTTTTTCTTGAGATGCATTAAGAGCTGAAGTATCCACGGGAACGGTGAAGTCTTCTTCTACTATGTCCCTTAAATCTTGAGATGAAAAATATGTTTTCATTTTAATATGCCAGAAATCATAATTTTCACTATTGAAGATAGGGACAGAAATAGTTAATGATTGAGTAATGTTATGCATAGCTTAGAAAAAATATTATTGTAGTGGGTTAATAGTACAAAGGAAATTTTTGAAGTAGTTGGGAGGATTTTGGAATGGTAGGTAGGTAATATAACTACGCCCAATGTATGACCGAACATAACTCTGATACCACTGTTGATAGTTGATTAGATGATGGTTGATAGTTGATAGTTTTAGAAAAATGCTTTAGAAAGAAGGCTATGTCATTGATTTCTTGGATGATCAATTACAACATACCAATTGCCTATTTATAGGCTCAAGTCACCAACCTCTCAATGGTGGTGAATGTTTCTACATTACTTTAGGTCTTTCTAGAGTTTTCATGATAGATTAGTATCATAATAGTTCTAGATTCTTCTATCTTATATATACACTTATAGTTCTAGATTGTTCTATCATATTCATACACATTATAGTTCTAGATTGTTCTACCATATTCATACACACTATATTTAAGAATATTCTAGAAATTTGTAGCAATTTCAACAATCACTCTTACATCCATGAAATTTTCTTGCCAAGTGACGTGAACAACATCCTATCAATGCCCATTTGTCTTCCAAACACCAAAGATTTTATTACCCGGAAGCTTAGTAAGAATGGTGAGTTTTCTTTGAAATATGCCTACTATCATATAATGGAGAAGATGACAAACAATGATGATCTGCATGTTGGTGGATAATGGAAGAGACTACGGCAGCTGCATGTTCCACACAAAATGAAACTTTTCCTTTGGAGATTAGCTTGAAATGTACTCTCAACCAGATGGCGTCTCTCATCCAAAGGAGTTAGCTTCCCTTTAGCATGTCCTTTCTATGAGAATAGCTTGGAAAATGAATGGCATACATTTGTGGACAGCCCCCCACGCGAGACCATTATCCCATAGCATGGAGGACATAGAGGCACTCATATTCCATATACTGGGAACTTTAGCCAGGTCAACATTGATAAGTTTGTGGCTTTATTTTGGTGTATTTGAAGGCAAAGTAATAAAAAGTTGTTGGAAGGTAAACAAAATACCAACGAAGCTTTCAGTTCATCTCGCTCTTCAACATCTATCTGATTGGAAGCAAATTTGTGGTAAAATCCCCTCCCTAAGAGTACATCAATCTCTCATCACCAACAATTCCAAAAATAACACATGGATACCACCATCTACCCCTTATATGAAGTGCAATATTGACACAACGCTATTCAAGAGCACCAACTCTTTTGGCATCTCAGCTTGTATGAGGGACTCTAATGGTGTTTATATTGCTGCAAGAACTCAAAGTTATCAAGGAGACCCCACACCCCAAGAGGTGGAGGCAGTGGCTCTCCTCACAGCTCTTCTACCAATATTTGTTTTGCACTTAAATAATATCATTGTAGAGATGGATTGCAATTAAATCAATCGTTGATGGAGTCCACAACAAGAACTTTTCGAATAATGAAGTTGGAGATACTCTTAGATGTTGCACTCATATTCAAAATACCCTAGTCAACTATAATACACAGTTAGTTCGTAGACTAGCTAATCTTGTTGCTCATTGCTTAGCATGGGCATCTAGATCTTTTGCTAGTCCACATGTGTTTTTTTAAGTCCGGATTGTATTGATTCTCTTATTTTATATGAAATAACATAAGTTTGTTTCCTTTAAAAAAATAAAGGATAATAGGGTGAGTAAGGAATAATTCACTAATTATAAAAAAAAAAATGCAAGGAACAAAACTATTGTTTGCAATAGATGAAAAAAAAAATCAACAAAAATTGAGGTACCTTATAATCATGTTTTACCTGATTCAAACAAAATGAAAAGATAGTATTCTGAATCGAGGCATGAATAAATATACCTGCAAGTTTTGCCATAATCCTCATAGAGGCAAATCTTGTTGTTCATAGGCATCATATTAAAGATGAACTGGTCGTATTTCGAAAGCGAGTCAACCACAGTCTTGATGGTATTGTTAGGTGGCACATAAATGTACTCATCAACATCAAAAAAGAACATCCACTTGGCCATGAACTTGTATCTATGCAGACAATCATTCACCACCATGAACTGGTTATGAAGATACCCATCAAACCTTTCTTGGTCCCTAATATCTTGCAAGGTCACAAACCCTAGTTCCATCCATGGCTTCAGCACCTCTAGCACCTCCTCATGCACCCCACCAGCATCATAAATCACAAAATGTGACCTTGGGCCAAACAACCACACATGGTAAGTGATCCACTCCCTTACCCTTTGAGGGCTCAAGTCCCCATACAGAGGAGAGCCACAATAGAAATAGTCATACTTAGGCTCTGATACAAAGAGTGAAACATCTAAAGTATTTGGTGCTTCTTGGAGAACCTCTATCCTATCAGTGAGATTGAAGTTGGTGTCACCAGCTCCTGAGGTGGAGGCATAGAGCACCAACTTGCCACCGTTGTTGTCACCTATCATGCATATATATAATATGAGTATTAAATACACTATGTATTTGATATCTGATACAACAATACAATTACTCTATGTATTGTGTTCTTTATTGATAGTGATACATAATTCTCTTAGACTTTAATGCTTTCAAATCACTTATAATAAGTTAATGATTATTAACAAGGATAAAATTATTACATTAGTAAATTTTTTTTAAAAAAAAACACTCAATAAACTTACTTATTTTTATTGGTCTATATAATTCTATTACCGGTATCTTATATTAATTAAGAATTAACGGATGATAAGATATTGTACAAAAAGAAGAGTTTTTATTTTTTATTTTCATCAAAAATGATTTTATATTTCTATAATATATATGTTATATTAGATTTTCATAACCTTTTTTATGGGTTTGAGTACTTCACAGATACATAAACGATAAAGTATAAAAGAAATACGAATATGTGAAGCAAATAAAAGTATCAGTGTGTTTTAGGTTCTCACCATTGATGATGGTGTGGTTGAAGGTACAGTTGACAACCACAGCAGTGTAGACATGATCATAGCCCCAAATGTCGGGGATTATCTTGTAGCCCATTGTAATGATGGGTTTTGGAGAAGAGAAAGGGATCCACTCACACTCGTAGGTGGGTTTTCCATAGACATGGAGAGGCTTAGAAGAAAGACCAACGATGGCGAAGGTATTGGTTCCTCCTCGGTATGCTCCCATGGTAATGAAGTTGTAGGCCGCAGAGCCGTAAGGGATGAAGGCACGCTTGATGGTGCCATTGGGAAGGAGTTGGGTTGAAGAGGGTGTAGAAAGTGGTGTATTGGATGAGGAAGATGGTGAGAGTGTAGAATGTGATGTAAAGGGTGGTGGGGGTTGTTGGGATACACTTGAGATGCACAAGTGGAGATTAGAGGGTGAGATATTGGTGAAACGTAAAGGGATGAACTGAAGGAGAGTTGCAACACTGCAAAGGAGGAGTAGAGTTGCGAGAAGAAGCTTCAATTCTGTAGCGTTATGTACATGCTTTCTCTCAAACTTGCTCTCTCTTTTCATGAGAGGGGGAAGATGGGGTTCTGGATCAGGGAAAGTTTTGTTCTGTTTTGTGTTGTGTTGTTTCTTTTTTGTATACATTGTTGGTTCTTTTGGATGTAGGGGGTGTGTCTTGTCTTATTATCAAACTCTTGCTTGCAAGGTTTAGGACCAGAGTTGGGAAGTTCGGATTGAGAGAGAATCTGATTTCTTTTTATCTTTTTCTGGAGATTGAGAAACTTTTTTGTTATCATTAAATACTGAGAATCTGATTTGGTTTAGGAAAGAATATGATTAATTTTAATTAGGATTTCAAAGAATTTTAAAGAAGTTATTTTAGTAAAAAATTTGTAGTATTAAATCAAAACTTTTAAATGATAGAAATAAATCTTATAGTATTCAATCAAAATTATATGATTTTTAAGGAGTGTAATAAAATTTGGTAATATTTAATTATTAAAAATTTTCATTAATAAAAAGTTTCTAATATTCAAAAGTATATAAATTTGTATCATTATTTAGGATGAATTTTGATGAGTTTCACTTGATTTTTTTTTAATAGGATGTATTAATATCACACTCAACAAATAATCTCACTTAAATCCTTGAGATTTTCCTAAATTCTTTATTTATTTATTTTTTTTGCCAATTTCTCTTATTTCTTCATTGAAGACGATGTAGACATTTATGTGTAACACTTTATAGCTTTTGCACAAAGAACATTATTCTAATGATTTTGAATTAAATCAATAGACAAAATCTTAATCTTAAATTAAAACACAATTTTGAACCTATTATTTAAATCCAAGAACAAGAATGAGAATATATTAATGCATGAGGACTAATATTGTAGGACATAAAATTAGAATCAATTAGTGATTAAAAAATTAACAAATATTATAATTACATGGAAGGAAAGAGGAACATACTTTAACTTTTGTAAAATTCCAATGCATGAAATTGGATGGATGGGGTCGTGTGACATTGAGGAAAAGATGCAATCACAAGCCACAAAAGTAATGCATCAGAGGAAGATTAGAGACTTTATGTTTGATCATGCTTTATTATAATTTTAAATGCAAATCATATAGCAGCAAAAGTTATTATGTACTGATAGTGGCCCCAACTTGCTTGAGTCTTCTTTATTAATAAAAATTTCTCTCTCACCTTTTCAAGAAAAAATTGAAACAATTATATTGATTTTACCTTTTTATCTAAATCTTATCATTTCTTTATTATTTTTTAATTGACTCACAATTTTGAATTTTTTAAAAAATTTAACGAGTTATTTTTTAAAATTTTATAAATCTATAAAATTCTTGCAAATCTTATAAATTCTTATGATACGAATCTATTAAAAATATAAATTAAATTACAAAATTTTAATTATAAATTTCATTTTAAAAAATCTAATAAGTCATATGATTTAGGTAGTCTATTAAAATCCACAAGACAAGACTTTCTTTTATGTAAAAAGTGTTTAAAATCCTAATCCAATACACCCTAAGTATGCATAAAAGAAAATAAAAGATAATATCAAGGATTGATTGGGATATATATTTTAATTTAGACTGCTAACCTATTGGTTATTTCCTTTGCATGGGTTTTATTTTTTTTGTCCCCCCATGTTTTATTCCTTGTATTCAATTTCAATAAAGGATAAAATATATTTTTAGTCTCTCAACTAAATGTTGATTGGTTTTGGTCCTCAAACTATTTTTTTGTTTGACTTTTGATCCATGCAGTCAAGTTGCTCTGTTAAATGATGACCTGACAAATGAATTTTGACATTTTTTTTCTAGCAGTCAAGAAACAACCATAAATTCCTTGTTGAATACGCTTAAAATTGTTGAACCATTTTCTGGTGGTTAATAGCCCTAATAATTTTCTTCCTTAATATTTACTATATTTATATCCCAAATCTTCCATAAAAAGATTAAAATCCTCCAACGCAAAAAAGCATGTCATCATCACTTTACTTGTAATTCCTTGTGAGCAAGTAATTTGCTAAGCATTTCAACCCACCCAATAAACCTCATGTTACTATAATGCAAGGAATGCTACAAATTACACAATCTTAAGCGATGGACTGCCAAAAAGTAGATGCATCTTATGGTATAGGGAGTATCAATTAATTCCTTTAAGTTATCCTCAACTCTACAGTCTCATACTTGTACAACCTCTGGATCCCTTTCTTTCAGGTGTGATTCATTGGGGTGTTACACAAGTCACTAACAACAATGTCAATTTCTTGTTGTGCTTCATAAATAATGGACAAGTAAGCATTGTCTAATTGTAGAAAAAAAACAAAAGTATTGAATTATTGTATCCATAGAGACTATGTGCAACACAAAGGAAATCAACAAACAATTTTATACACATTCACTACAGCGAGTTGTCAATTCAATGTGGCAACTCGCTATGGCAAATGGGCTAAGTTTCAATTTTTAGAAAACAAAGTTTCGTTGTAGCAAGTCGTTAATTCGCTATGGAGAAACTAAACTATTTTTTGTCAAAATTTTGGTGTGAAAATGAAATAAGACAGAAAAAAGTGTTGCTGAGATGAAATTCATAGAATTCTTCATATGAAACTCATTTCTAATCAATCCCCTAGTTCAATACAACCAAGATCCAAAGTACAATGACTAGTCCTAATCCCTTAGTGATTAATCCTTGAGTTCCAAGCCAAATCCCTAATTCCTTAGGTGATTTAGACCTAGAAACTCATAGCTAGCTTAGTGAATATCTATGAATGCAAGTATGATTCATTCCTGACATCAAAGTTTTGCACAATTTCAATTCAAATCTAGGATTTCAACTTGTTTCCACACAATTCAAATTCCTAAAAGTTGCATTGATTACTAAGCACATAACTGAAATGGATCATATTAACTACGAGAATTGATCAGAAAAACATAGATTACATACTTGAATTCTATTTTCATCACTCAACAATTGTGAAATTTATGGATCCAAATAGAACCTCAAAAGAACAACTATGGAGGAAAAGAGAAAGAGATAAGGGAGAAAAGAGAGAGTAGTGAGAGAATTCAAGATTTTACTTCTAAGAGTTCAAAAATGAACCAAGAGTATTTACAAAGGATGTTATAAGTGTAACGCTCCTTTTTGTAACTTTATTTCCCGAGTAATAAAATAACGAATTTACTTAATTTGTAGAAATAGTATTTAGAGATTGGTTTCAAATACTACAATTTAGCATAATCCTTATTTTTAAAAACATGTTATGATAAGGAGAACGTAGTTCAAAATAAAAGTTGAAACTATATATACAAAAATTATCTTTCTTTCCTTTCTCATTTTGTTGTACTCATAAAAAATCATCCTAAAAAACATAACATGCATTTAATTAACTGCAGTAATAAAAATGCACATGTCACTTTTTGAATAAACATCACAATAACATAAATACTGGTAAAGGTACGGTGTCTCGAAATATCGTAAAGTTACCACCTACAGACTAAGGATATAAAGTACAAGTATATCAAAAGGTGGAATAGATAACCACAATACAAATACCATATCTAAGCTACGCTCCCTTGATGTACATCAAGAAAGCCAAAACCTAGATAGAGTAGTTAACTATCCCTAGACTATCCCGGCTACAAAAGTAAACACCACTACTAATCCTATCCCAAGAAGTCCCATAAAAAGACCCCTAGGAGGATTCCATACGAGTGTCCTCCTCAAGATCCTCTTCGGGATCCTCCTCAGGCTCCAACTCCAACTCCATAGCGTCCTCCATGTCATCATCAATCACAGGTGGGGATTGTGCAACCAAAGGAATCAGACTCAAAGTGGATGATGCCTCCCTAGGGACAACAACATTGAAAGGCATCACCTCAACATCAGTATTAGGATGAACAAAATCCTAAGAGAACACATTTGCAATGAGATCACTCTAAGTGAAAACAACCGTGAAAAGAACACGTGTTATGACTAGAAACTACATTCCTACCCCACAAAACCTAATAAACAATTAAAAATCTCAAAAATTACAATGGAAAGGGTCCAAGGTTAGACCAATGATATTTCCATATAAAAGAACAATAATACCTTCAGGTGAAGGGATTAACATAACCGCAACAATAGCTCCAATAGCTCAAGTTGAACCACTTTCAAAAGTGGTGCGTCAAAGCTTTACAACAAGAGAAATTGGGAACAACCTTCACAACGAATGTGGGAGCAGCAACACAAGGGGGTCACATTGCATAAGAGGGGGTTCACCGATGCAAAGGTTAGGCTAAAGAAACGGAGGGAGCAACCATAGGAGAAAGGTGGTCGCGCAAGGGTTCAAGAGAGTTCCAATTTAGGTCTTTTTTGAACTGCAAGTGTTTTCCTTCTTTTTTATTTTTTTCATTTTTTAATTTAACATTTTATTTCATTAAAAAAATAAAATATAATAAATTTTTATTTCACTAAAATCAAAACGTAGCTTTGTTACCTCTTTCAAAAATAACAAGAGATCATTAATGGTCCAATGCCTTAATAGTTCATTAATGGTTCATGCACAGAGAAAAGAGGGGAAAATTGGGACCAACTCTTAGCAAGCAAGGAAGGAGCATCTGTCAACTGGTTCCCTCGTTGGAAAGAAGGAAGAACTGGGCTTCTTAGTTCGTGCGGAGGATTTCCGAATGTTCCCTTAATGGGGACAAGGGGTTGCATCAGTTACAATCCCGTTCTTGCTATAAGGCAACTTGGTTACCCTATGAGAGGGGCACCACTAGAGGAAGAGCTCTCGCCTATTATTGCACGAGGTTTCAATAAGACCAACATGGAGGCACATCAGAAGGTCCGCAAGGCATGGGAGGTGGTGCAAAAGAAGGACAAAGAACTCAGAGGCAGTAACAATGGGCCCATCGGTGGCTACTGTAAGTGGTTGAAAGCCCATGTGCAAGGTTTGGATTGGCTCCCGAGTTTGAGAACCGCTAAAGAGGAAGAAGTTGAGGCACCGGAGGAAGACGAAGAGGTGCATGCCCTTAGGGCAGAACTCGAGCAAGCCCAAACAGTCAAAGAAAGGTTCAAATCAGCAGCTCTTAAGATCCGAAAGGAGAATGCCGAACTGAGAGATGTAAACACAGCTACCTCAAGAGCCCTTGAACAAGAAACCAAGAGGGCTCGCAAGGAAGAGCATGGCCGTGACAAATTTCATGGAGCTTTGTAGGGCAGCAACAGTGAGCTCAAGCTTCGAAGGGAAAAGAGAGACCAATCGCGAGCACATAGCATGGTCTTGAAAGAGGAGTTAGCTGCTTGCTCAAGGTCCAAAAGAAACTTGTCTCAGCGTTTATGCGAGACAGAGACCAACATGTTAGCCATCGTCAGCAAGTACCAAGAAGAGCTAAATCTAGCCACGGCCCACGAGCACAAAGTGGTGGACAAGTATGCCCAAGTGTACGCGGAAAAGGAGGCTAGAGGAAGGGTGATCGACTCGTTACATCAAGAGGCAAAAATGTGGATGGACCGATTTGCTCTTACCTTAAACGAGAGTCAAGAACTTCCCCGATTGTTAGCCAAGGCCAAAGCGATGGCGGACACCTACTTCGCCCCCGAGGAGATCCACGGACTTCTCAGCTATTGTTAGCATATGATAGATTTAATGGCCCATATAATTAGAAACCGCTAGGAAGTTTGTACTATCACTCAGATCTTGACTAGTTATAACTTTCTGAATAAAATGAGTTTATCCCATGTTTTTTTTATTCCAAAGATCAGTGCGAATCAAATCACTCTCGCATTTTATCTCTAGCATGCATTCATTTTTCTTTACCTACTCCTCATGTTTGGTTTTTTAGGAAAAACACCATAACTAAACGCGCCCCAAGGTATCCCTATCGCACCATATCCAAATCTAGAACGATGGGTGATCAAGAGGAGACACGGGAATAGATGAAAGTCGACATGTTGGTTTTGAAAGAACAAATGGCTTCCATGATGGAGGCCATGTTAGGAATGCGACAACTCATGGAGAATAACGTGGCCACCGCTGCCGCTATTAGTTCGGCTGCCGAAGCAGACCCAACTCTCCCAGCTACCGCGCACTATCCTCTCCCAAACGTGGTAGGACGAGAAAGGAGCACACTAGGGCACACTAGCAACCCCCATTTGGGATACAACCGGGTGGCTCACACTTACGGATTACCACCTAATTACACGCCACCAGTCATGCGTGATGACACGGGTCATGTCCCTTCTCCCATCCTTGAAAGGGGAGCCTCCTTGATAGCCCGACGAGGTTCACGAGGATCATCGAGAGTATGCCCAAGGGGATGTTGATTTCTACCCCCCAGTCCCCGTCAAGGGGCCAGCGCCCAACACATTGCCTCAACACAATCTCACAGCACAGCCAATATTCTTGTCCACAGAAGGACCACCCTCGGCAGCGGAAGAAAGAAGGAAACTCGATCTCATTGAGGAGAGATTGAGAGCTGTTGAAGGCTTTGGTGACTATCCAAAGTTTAATATCTTGCAAAAAAGGATAAAAGCAATTTAACCAACGTTTAGTTCTCAAAGAACTACGTAGGTCTGATTTCCTTATCAAAAATTGAGGAATACGTAGGAGCAAGGGAAACACCCTTGTCGACCACAAAAAGATAAAAAATATAAAAGGCATAAAAAGACATAAGAACGTAAAAAAGGGAAGATAACACAAATTGAAGTCATGTTTGCACATTTGATTAAAGGCTGTCGTCCCTTGTGACGGACGTGTGGGGTGCTAATACCTTCCCCGTGCATAAATACAACTCCCGTACCTTTCACTTAAAGTTCGTAGACTACGTCTTTTCTATTTTTTCTGTCGTTTTCCTCAAATAAACGTTGGTGGCGACTCCACGCGTATTCCTTTCTTGGAAGACGCTCCGGTGAGTCTCGCGTCGCCCTCCCGCCAAAGGATAGGTTGTGACAGTATCCATCTGTTCAATCGTGGCTTGGAATCAGCTTTGTACAACAAATATTTAATTGATGCATGATCAGTGTAAATCACTATCTTTGATCCCACCATATAAGATCGAAATTTCTCAAGTGCATAAACAATTGTCGGCAATTCTTTCTCAGTGGTGGCATAGTTAATCTGAGCATCATTCAAAACTTTGCTAGCATAATAGATGGTATGAAACATTCTGCCCTTCCGCTGCCCCAGCACAACACCTACTACGTAATCACTAGCATCACGCATCAATTCAAACTCTTGTCCCCAGTCTGGTGTTGTAATCACAGAAGCAAAGAGCAACTTGGCTTTGAGAGTGTTAAAGGCTTCTAAAAATTCTTCATTAAACATATACACAACATCCTTGTTTGACATATTACTTTAGGGTTTAGCAATTTTGGAGAAGTCTTTAATGAATCGCCGATAAAATCCAGCATGACCTAAAAAACTCTGTATGCCTTTCACATTAATTGGAGGTGGAAGTTTATCAATAACATCCAGTTTTGCTTTATCTATCTCAATTCCTCTTTTAGAAATCTTGTGTCCTAGAACGATACCTTCTTGAATCATAAAGTGACATTTCTCCTGTAACACTTTCTCTAAATTTGCTAGAAAATTTCCAAAAGATGCACCAAAGACAAAAAATCCATCCATAAAGACTTCAATACATTTCCCTACCATGTCAGCAAAAATTGCCATCATACATCTCTGGAAAGTAGCTAGGGCATTACATAAACCGAACAGCATGCAACGATAAGCAAATACACCAAAGGGGCATGTGAAAGCTGTCTTTTCTTGGTCCTGAGGATCTACTGTGTCGCAACGTGCCCTTTCGCGGGCGAGCGAAGGCGAGGCTCACGGGTGCGCTTTCCAAAGGAGGAAAGATGCGCGGAGTCGCCACCAACGTTTATTTGTGGGAAACGTCGGAAAAACCGAAGGAAACCGGTCAAAATGAAAATTCTAAGTTCGGGAGTTGTATTTACGTTTGAGGAAGGTATTAGCACCTCTCACGTTTGTCTCAAAGGACAACAGCCTATTTTTTAGAATTGTGGAAATTGTGTTATCTTACCTTTTATTTCTTTTTATTTTTTTGAGGTCGACAAAAGCGGGGCTTTTGCTCCTACGTACCCTCCATCGAAGAGGAAATCAAACCTACGTAGTTCTTTCATAAGAGTGAATCAAGTGATTCTTTTTACTTTGGAAGGTGATCATTTTAAGGCGTTGGACCTTAAAAATGATCCATTTACTTGATAAGGAAAACTGAAATGATAAACTTTCAAACCCCATTTAATGACCTTTTTTGTGGACGAGCTTGACTAGGCGAGTTGATTTTAGCCTTAGTTTCACTTTAGTTATTAGTCAATTCGATTAAGAATGAGAAATCCCAAAGAGAAAACGTCTTATTGATTTTTTCGCTTTATTTTACTAAAAGGTATTTTTTTACTATTATATCATTATTTTACCTCTTTTTTTATTTCCAACGTGGTTACGGCACGACCGAACGGTCGGAATTTATTTTAACAGAAATTAATAGATGACACAATTCAAATGATCGGTGGAAATTTATTTTATTTTTAGATTAGGCGAGAAATGACTTAAATAAATGACTGAAGCACGTCAAAAGGGGGTATAGAAAGCGAATGAAAACGAGAATAAAAGTACATGAAACAAAATATGGACCACCACGGGTACATAGAATGAATTGAAAAGCTCGGTTTGAGGTACTTACCAATTGAAGACTGAAGAAAACGAAGAACAAACGATGAATGTCGAAGAACGGTTGAAAATCTTCGCGTAATTACTCACGGAAACGTTACGGAAGCGCCTCGTCTTTGATTTTCTTCATGGAAACAATTTTCCTCAGCAATTTCGAGAGAATAAGAAGTGTCAAGAAGGCTGAACCCTTTTCTTCTTCACTCCTCCCCCTATTTATAGCAAAATAGGGGAGGAGCTTGCCACCCAGCTCGCCCAGGCGAGCAAGGTTGCTTCCTCCAGAAGCAACCGCCTTCTGGAGGAAGAAACTGGAAGGCCCAAGTGGTCCTAATTGCTATTTGTACCCTCCCTTTTTACTAAATGCACCCCCCTTTACCTTTTTTGGTAACTCTTTTTCCGTAACGTTACGAAACTTTACGAATTTCGTAACGATACTTATTTTCCTTCCGCAAGGTTACGAATCCTTACGGATTATGTACTCACTCTTTTTTAGCTTTCGAAGAAGTTACGGAAACTCACGAATTACGCAAAAACACCTCCTTTTGATTTCCGTCACATTACGGAATTTCACGGATCGCGTAAGCCTGCTTCCTTTTGATTTCCGGCACGTCTCGGGACTTCACATATTGTGCAACAAAGGGTGCCAAGTATCTCGAAGCGGCCAATTAAAGGTTGCATATAATCAAATAATAATCCCCGGACGAAATTAGGGTATGACATACTGCAATCTGATTGTAGCCCGAGTATTCGTCCAAGAAACAGTAGAAAGATTGCCCTGCAAGTCTCTCAAGCATCTGATCCATGAAGGGAAGCGGGTAATGGTCTTTCCTTGTGGCTTCATTGAGCTTCCTGTAATCAATACACATTCTCCATCCGGTGACTGCTCTTGTAGGAATTCGCTCATCTCTATCATTCTTGACCACTGTCATACCTCCCTTTTTTGGGACAACTTGAACAGGACTAACCCATGAACTGTCCGAAATTGGATAGCTGAGCCCTGCCTCTAGCAACTTGAGCACTTCTTTTCTTACTTCTTCTTTCATTATAGGATTCAATCTTCTCTGAGGTTGTCTCATGGGCTTGTAATCAGCTTCCAAATTGATGTTGTGCATACAATATGATGGACTGATTACTTTTAAATCAGAGATGTGCCAACCAATAGCAACTTTACGACGTTTTAGAATATGCACCAGTTGATCCTCTTCTTCCTTCTGCAAAGAGCTGCTAATTATAATTGGTTTAGTCTCATTATCCTCCGAGAATACATACTTTAAATGCGCTGGAAGGGTCTTCAATTCTACTTTGGGATTTTCTGTTGGTCTAATTTTTTCTAATTCTTCAAGAACCACATGACCAACAGAGTTGCCTTTTGGATCATCAAGGTCTTCATCAAAAACTAGGCAGTCTGTCACATAATTAGGTTCTTTTTCCAAAGGGAACTGTAGTACCATGGTTGAAGCTGATAATGTTATTTCCTGCTCCACCTCTTCTTCTTCAAAACAAGCATCACTCATATCTGGGCGTTTCATTGCTTTAAAAAGATCAAAGGAGATTTTCTTATCCTTTACACTGAGTTCCAATCAACCTTTATCTTTGCCTACAACATATCCAGTAGTTGCCATACAGGGATATTCTAGAATACTGGAGACTTCATCCTTTTCTTCTTTGGTGATCAATTGATGGTGTATTGTGTTAACTTGAAGAATGCTTTCTTGATGTGTTTTAAACTCCGCATACTCTTCTTCTCTTCTGACCATAACTTTAGTCATGTCATCCACCAACTTACCAATCTAAGTCTCAACTCTTTTAAATGCTTGTTGCATTGAATCTACTATACCTTTGAATTGCATTAACAGGTCATCCAGATTAGACAATCCTTCTGCTTCATAGTGATAATAAGGTTTCCATTCTGACTCCCATTGATAATCTGCAAAAGAATAGTCCTTTTCAAACTGAGTTCCCAGCTGTTGCATTGAATAGCAATCACCTTTAGAGCTAGCTTGATATGTCATGAAGTCTGCCAATACACTTTCAAGATCAGGAGCTCTTCCTTTCTCATGATAATTGTACATAGTCAAATTTTGTCTCTAGTCGGATTTATTTATAGAATAGAAATAACAATTGTCCTGGTAATGTTCTCCTCCAGCAAAATCACAATTTATTAGTGGAATAGAGATAACAATCTTTATGATACAGAGGTAGGAGATTGTATTTCTTTGGAATAACTAGGCTACCTGTATGAGATTCTATACATATAAAACACTAACAGAAACAACGGTTATCTTGTTCAAGAGGAAAACAAATATGAATTGAAAGTAAATATTCACAGTTTATCAAAGAATAAAGAATAGACACCAAGGACTGAACTAACTCTCCAAATACAAAGAAGTTCCCCGACAACGGCGCCAAAAACTTGTTGGAACCCGGCAAGTGCACCGGATCGCGCAAGTAGTATAAAACGGTAAGAGCCGAGTATCGAACTCTCGGGGAACTTGTGTTACTTGGTAAAGCTATATTCAGTGAATAGGTGTCTACTATGAAAAGAGATATATTGACTATGAACAGGTATGTAAACTAACTATAAAAAAGAAAATCATGTGAGTATTGATATGTAAAGACAAGTAGACAACATGTTGGTCTTCCTATCAAGTGCTTGATGTTAAAAGGATATTCTCTACTTAAGAATGCTTATGTGTTCTATAGTGTCTCTTGAAATGCTAAACCCTGATTCCTCATGATAGTCTAGCCTAATCCCGATCAAGTATCATCCTAAGATTCCTCTTGTTGGACTAAACTCGACCAGAATCGCATTAAGACAAACATACAAACAACTAGGTTACCGTACCCCGATCCCTCTTGATAATACGATAAACTAGCCCTATCCTATCAAGTTCTAAGAATTAGACCAGTTTCCACTGTTGAATCATCCTAAAAAAGCATGCATCTATGTGATCAAGGCAGAAACACACTGAAATGACGTACTGATAACACATAGAACACATAAAACATCATTAAATAGATATACAGGTATTTACATCAAGTACCTACAAGGAAGAACCAACAGAGGATTTAGCTCTCCATAACTGGGAAGCTTCCTTTACAACAAAGAGAAGAGAAAAATGAAGGATTGAAGAAATATAAGCGGTGAGGATGTCTCCTCCACCTCTAGAACCTCCCAATCACTCACAAACTCATCTCAAGCTCTCAGGACAACTTCCTCTTCAAGCTCCGTTCTCTGTAGGTCTTCACACAGCAAAATCTCTTAAAACTCTCTGGATTCAGACCCTTCTCTCTCTAGAATCTCTCACATGCATAAGCTCCTCGAGAAAATGGCCAAAATCCCCTCCAAAATCTGATTTCAAGCTTAAATAGGTGGCCTTGTTGGTGCTTGCACGCTTAGTGCAACTCTTGACCGCTTTGCACGCATTAGTGAATTTCAGCTTAGCGCGCGTCTTCTCACTCAGCGGATGGACTCAAGCGGTGCGCTTAGCAGGATGATCCCTTGCTCAACAAACACACACAAGTCATCCTTCTTCCATATTCTTCCTCGCGCTCAGCGGATGGCTCGCTAAGCCAACATGGCTTAGCGAGCGGATGAATATCAGCACTTCACAAAATTGCCTAATTAGACTGAAATTGAGAGGAAATGATTATTAAACACACAAAATGGAAGTACTAAGTATTTATTACCTATCTTTAACAAAAAGTAATTACAACACTACAAAATAACCATAAATTGGAGGAGTTTGATATAATTTACACAGGTTTTATATACAAAAGTTAGTCTTATTCATCGACTAACATTTAACCTGGAGGATTGATAAGATCAACTAAACATACTGAAATTCTGATACTGGGGACAGATGTCGTACAGGATGTCACGACATCGCGCTTCAGAACATGGAGATTATATTTGACAGTGTGAACAGTTTAAACAAGTAAATAACACAAGAGAATTGTTAACCCAGTTCGGTGCAACCTCACCTACATCTGGGGGCTACCAAGCCAGGGAGGAAATCCACTAAAATAGTGTTAGTTCGAAGATCTAACAGCCACTGTTTACAACCTTCTCACCTAACCACTACCCGTGCAATCTCTACCTAAGAGCCACTCTTAGATATGAGAAACCCCTCTCACTCCCTCTCAATCACTCTCCCGTGTTTACAATTAATTCAAATACACACCAGAGATTGCTCTCTGAACAATAGAGATCAACTCCACACACTATAGAGATCAACTCTACACACTCAGGTCCAACACTTGATGTTAGTGTAACATCAAGGTGGCTCACAAAAGACTCAAGTCCCAAAACTCACAAAATAACTCTTCAATCCCGGACTTGGTACAGAACTCGTGCAGCCTCCATGTTTTTATAGCAGTGTGTGGGTCTGGGCTGCAACAGCTTGTGCTGGATGAGATCTATCATTCTTCCTGAAAATCTGCACTTAAAGAACTAAAAGATAACGTTTGATCTTTTAGTTTTTATCTTTAATCTTTAATCCCTGAACGAACTCTTCTAGTTTGTAATTCGAACTTTAATTATCTTTTAATTCGTTCCTAAAGATAGATCATCTAATCTCTTGCTAACTGCACAATAATCTGTTAAAGATATAACAGATTTATATGTCCAGTATTTTCGGGCAAGATGTCCTGGACATCGTATCCGACATCGTGGATCCTGCAACTTCAATGCTTTTAGCAACTCCAGTATTTTCGGGCAGGATGTCCTGGACATTGTATCCGACATCGTGGATCCTGCAGCTTCAATGCTTTTAGCAATTCCAGTATTTTCAGGCAGGATGTCCTGGACATTGTATCCGACATCGTGAATCCTGCAGCTTCAATTCTTCATTTGACACTTTATCTTGCCTTGTGCATTGTGCAGCCCGATCTTATTCTTTGACATAACGTTGGACATCATGTGCAGCAACTCCAGCTTTCCTTCATTGTCTAAGTGCTTATGTTTTAACAAAATCTTAGCCAATCTTTTAAAGCTTAGTAAAGCTAGGTACTAACAATCTCCCCCTTTGGCAAATTTTGTCTAAAACATACTTAGACACTTCCTGAGCAGGTACGAGCAGTTATGCAAGTGGGATCAGCAACTTTCATTATCAGAGTAATCAAGCACAGCGGAAATTCTGCAAGTTGCAAGTCGTTTCCAGGATGTCAAGACATCTCACATGACATCAGCTTTCTTCTTCTGCTCCCCCTGTCTCCATGCTCTTACTGCAGCATCTTCTATCAGCTACTAGTCTTTTCCAGGATGTCAAGACATCTCATGTGACATCAGCTTTCCCTTGTCTCCATGCTCTTACTGCAGCATCTTCTATCAGCTACTAGTAGCTTACATCAGTCATCATCAGCAGCAGCAGTCTCCCCCTCAAAATCATATACATACAACTCCCCCTCAAAATCATGAATCATGCATACATCGTATCCTACTTCTCTAAATCATAAGTCATGCATAATACTACTACTGCATACACAAAATCATGCATATAATACTATTACTCCCCCTTTTTAGACAGAATTTGACAAAAGTAGAATGCATGAACTTAAGGTGCAAATATTACAGACCAATAGTAATTAATTGTTCAAAGGGACATGCCCCTTTAGCTAGTAAAAGTAAAAATAAAGTTCTGATGGTCATGGGGTGGCCTCAGAATCATCATCATCCGATTCTGTATCCACTGCTGCATCTTCCTCTTCCTCAGCTGCCTCTTCTTCTTGCTCAGCTGCTTCTTCTTCCTCAGCTGCTTCACCATCATCAATGCCACTTTCTGTGAGTCTTTCGATCAGCCGTTCCAGCTCCATTTTCTTCTCTGTGGTGGCTTTGATGGTTGCTTCCAGCACCTTGCATGTGTCCTTGAGTTCAGCAATCAAGGCATCCTTGGACACAGCACCTGAAGCAGCAGCTTTCCCTGATGTCGAGACAATGTCTGGGACATGTGTCCCCTCAAACAGTTTGTAATGCAGGGATAGAGGAGATTCTCTCTTCATCACAGAGTCAATGTTGTTTAAGATATTGGGATGTTGACTCAACATAATGCCACACAATACAGTTGGGAAGGCAATGGGTAATTTGACAGCAAAAGATTCTGAATGCTTAACAGTTTGATCAAAAATATAGTTTCCAAAATTAAATTTGGACTTGGTTCCAACAGCATACAGAAATTTACCCAAACCTGTGGCAACAGTGGACGTGTGATTGGTGGGTACCCAGTTTGCAGCCCCAATCCTGTGCAGGATTGCATACTTCACACTTAGCTTCCCTGCAGAAAGCTTCCCTTTCTTTGGCCAATGCTGGACTCGTTTGGCAGTGATTTCCTTGGCAATCTGATGCTCAGAAACATCAATATCCACCACTCCTTCAGTTGGTCTGCCCAGGTATTTGTTGATTACAGCAGGGGAGAATCTAACACATTTTCCTCTGACAAACACTTTCTGGTACTCATCACTCTTTCTGTTTGTTATGTCAGAGGGAATGTTGACAATGAATTCCCTGACTAAGCTTTCATAGAAATCTCCCAACTTGGTGACAGTTTTCAGTAGTCCAGCAGCCTTGATGAGGTCCATGATCTCCTTGCAATCCAAGGCATTTCTTCCCAGTTCTCTTTCTAAAGCAAGCCTTCGTTGATATACAAATTTCCACCTTTCAACATTGCCAATGGAGTGGAAAGAAATGTTGTCCAATGGAGCATCAGGGACATTTCCAGGCACCTTTTTCCCTGATTTCTTGGCCCGCTTGATGTCGAGAACATCTGGTTCGACATCATCATCAGAATCAGATGAGGAAATTTCTTTCCTCTTCTTGGACGGGATTGCAACTTTGCTCCATCTGGATGTGGTAGGAGTGATTGGAGTGCTCTTCTTCTGTGCCATAGTTTTGATTCGTCCAGACCTAGTAATGGGGGTTTTCCCTTTTCTGCTTTGTAACCTTTCTGCAATGCCAGGTGCCAACTTGTTGGCAATGGGCTCCTCATCAGATTCTACATCTTCTAGGTCAATGAGATCACCTGGAACAGGTTCTGGTGCCCTTGGTGCAGGGGTCTCTTCTGTGGCTTGATCTTCTTCTTCTGTTGATTCCTCTTCACTGGGTGAAGGGAGGGCTTCAGCATTTGGAGTGGAAGATGTTGGAACATCTTTCTCAGCATCAGGCACAGAAACATTCGGGGTGGAAGATGTTGGAACATCTTCATCAGCATCAGGGACAGAAGCTTTTTTCAGAATGTTACTCACAATACTGCGGATTTTCTTGTCCATCTCCGTGTCTACTTCCCTAGGACTTGTTGCAAGGCTAGGGTTTTCAGAAGTCTTCACTCCCTGTTGTCGTTTGGGAACCAGTTTCTCAAGGACAGGAGCTTGACCAGGAATCATTTGTATGGGTTGGATATGGAATTCAGGTTGTTCCTGGTTTGATGGTGCTTTGGTGGATGATGGTACAGAGGGTGAACCAGGAGCTGAGGTTTCTTTTGGTGCGGTAGCCATGGAGAAGCAGAGCCTTTGGAATGGTTTCGTGAATTTCTGAGAGCTGTTGTGGAATGCTGATGAAAACAAGAATGCCACGAAAATATAAATTTGAATGAAGAATGTAGAGGGGCGTGTGAAGCAACGGTCGAATTTGTTTTGGCTTAGTAGTGAACGTGCTATTAATGTTAAGTGAGACGTTTGAGCACGTTCAGATAGCAGTAGCTGCTATAATTCCTCTAGCAGACAAATGCCCAGCTTGCCCCTCAGTTTTTCAAACTGATTTGCATCCAATGCCTTTGTGAAAATATCTGCTATTTGTTCCTCAGTGTCAACATGCTCCAGTGTGATAACTTTATCATCAACAAGCTCTCTGATATAGTGATGTCTAATGTCAATGTGCTTGGTTCTGCTGTGTTGCACAGGATTTTTAGAAATATTAATAGCACTCAGGTTGTCACAGTATAATGTCATGACATCTTGTTCGACATTGTACTCCTTGAGCATCTACTTCATCCAAACTAGTTGTGAACAGCTGCTTCCTGCTGCAATATACTCGACTTCTGCAGTAGATAGGGACACACAGTTCTGCTTCTTGCTGAACCATGAAATAAGATTGTTGCCCAGATAGAAGCATCCACCAGAAGTGCTTTTTCTATCATCTGCACTTCCAGCCCAATCAGCATCACAATACCCAACCAGCATTGAATCTGAACAATGACAGTACATAATCCCATAGTCACTGGTGCCATTTACATATTTCAGAATTCTCTTTACTTGAGTCAAGTGACTTATCTTAGGATTGGCTTGATATCTTGCACAAACACCTACTGCATAGGTGATGTCAGGTCTGCTAGCTGTTAAATATAGTAAGCTCCCAATCATGCTTCTGTACAGACTTTGATCAACACTGGTGCCAGCTTCATCTTTTGACAGCTTCAAGTGAGTAGGTGCAGGTGTTCTTTTATGGCTGACATTCTCCATCCCAAACTTCTTGACAATGTTCTTTGCATACTTGCTTTGTGAGAGGAATATGGAGTCTTCCATCTGCTTCACTTGGAGTCCCAGAAAATAAGTCAGCTCTCCAACAAGACTCATCTCAAATTCAGATTGCATCTGTTGGACAAAATGTCGAAGCATCTCATTCGACATCCCTCCAAACACAATGTCATCAACATATATCTGTGCTATCATCAAGTTTTCAGCATCTTGTTTGACAAAGAGAGTCTTGTCAATTCCTCCCTTCCTATACCCTTGCTGAGTAAGGAACTCTGTTAGCCTTTCATACCAAGCTCTTGGAGCTTGCTTCAATCCATAGAGAGCCTTCTTGAGCCTGTATACATGATCTGGATGAGCTGGATCTACAAATCCCTTTGGCTGCTCCACATAGGCTTCTTCATTCAGGTATCCATTCAGAAATGCGCTCTTCACATCCATTTGGTACAGCTTGAATTTGAGGATGCAAGCTACACCAAGTAACAATCTGATGGACTCAAGTCTAGCAACTGGGGCGAATGTTTCATCAAAGTCTACACCTTCAATCTGAGTGTAGCCTTGAGCAACAAGTCTGGCCTTGTTTCTGGTTATAACACCTTCTTCATCGGTTTTGTTCTTGAAGATCCACTTGGTGCCAATCACATTAGTTCCCTCGGGTCTCGGAACTAGCTCCCAGACTTCATTCCTTTTGAATTGCTCCAATTCTTCTTGCATAGCATTGATCCAGAACTCATCAGCCAGTGCCTCTTTCACATTCTTGGGCTCAATTTTGGAGACAAAACATGAGTTGGAGACAATCTCAATCTCCCTTGATCTTGTAGTGACTCCTCTGTTTGGATCTCCTATAATCAGCTCCTTGGGGTGCATCTTCTGGATTCTAATGGAGGGTCCCTTGTCGGGTTGGTTGATGTTTGATTCATCTGTAGCAGAATCAGAGTTTTCTGCATTCTCTGCACTTTTAGCTGTATCTGCTACATTGTCTCCCGATGTTCTGACATCTTCTTCGACATCCTTCTTTCTTGCTGGAGTTAGATCATCAACAACCACATTGATGGATTCCATCACAGTTCTGGTTCTGGAGTTGAATACTCTATATGCTCTGCTGTTTGTAGAGTATCCCAGGAATATTCCTGCATCACTCTTGGGATCCATCTTTCTCCTTTTCTCTCTATCTGCCAAAATGTAACATGGGCTTCCAAAGATGTGAAAGTGCTTGACAGTTGGCTTCCTCCCTTTCCAGATTTCATACAGTGTGGTTGAAGTCCCTCTTCTAAGTGTGACTCTGTTGTGGATATAGCATGCTGTGTTCATGGCTTCAGCCCAGAGATTATAGGGAAGTTCTTTGGCATGAAGCATGACCCTAGCAGCCTCTTGCAAAGTCCTGTTTTTCCTTTCAACTATGCCATTTTGCTGTGGTGTAATGGCTGCAGAGAACTCATGAGTGATGCCTTCAGATGTGTAGTATTCAGTAAACTTGCTGTTTTCAAACTCTCTGCCATGGTCACTCCTGATTCTCTTGGTCACACAGTCTTTTTCTCTTTGAAGTCTTAGACTCAACTCCTTGAATACTTCAAAGGTGTCTGATTTTTCTCTGATAAAGTTGACCCAGGTGAATCTGGAGAAATCATCCACAACAACATAGGCATACCTCTTTCCTCCAAGGCTTTCAACTTGCATAGGCCCCATCAAGTCCATGTGAAGTAGTTCCAGCACCCTAGAAGTGGTCTGATGTTGAAGCTTCTGGTGGGACATCTTGACTTGCTTTCCAATCTGACATTCACCACAGATTCTGCCTTCTTCTATTTTCAGATTGGGAATGCCTCTAACAGCACCTTTGTCAATGATTTTCTTCATGCCTCTTAAGTGCAGATGTCCAAATCTTTGATGCCATATTCTGACTTCATCTTCTCTGGAGAATAGACATGTGGAGGAGTAACTGGTTTCTTGAGGTGTCCATAGGTAACAGTTGTCCTTTGATCTGCTGCCCTTCATTAGGACTTCACTCTTCTCATTTGTCACCAAGCATTCTGACTTTGTGAAGTTTACATTGAATCCTTCATCACACAGCTGACTGATGCTGATCAAGTTTGCAGTCAGTCCCTTCACCAGCAGTACTTTGTCCAGACTAGGAAGTCCATCATGGACTAGCTTTCCCATTCCAGTGATCTTTCCTTTAGAGCCATCTCCAAATGTCACATAGCTAGTGGAGCAAGGTTCAATGTTCACCAGGAATTCTTTAACTCCTGTCATGTGTCTGGAACAGCCGCTATCTAGGTACCAATCTTCCTTAGCTGATGCTCTAAGTGAAGTATGAACAACAAGACTAACAGTCTTGTGTTTTGGAACCCACATCATCTTCCTTCCACTGCTGCTATTTTGAGTTCCATGACGTGGATGACCATGTAAATGATAGCAAAAGGGCTTTATGTGACCATACTTGCCACAGTAGTGACACCTCCAATTCTTTCTTTTGCTCCTTTTCTGCTGCGTTCCATGATGTCGAGACCGATGTTGTGACATCGTGGCTCCAGTGCTGTTTTTGGCAGGAACAAATTCTGTCATGGTTGTTCTGCCAGCAGACTTAGGATTAAATCCAAGTCCTCTCTGGTTTCCAACATTCTTTCCAAGCTGTAGCACCTCATCAAGCGTATCTGAGCCTTTATTCAGCATCTTTATTGATTTTGTCATGTTTTCCAGTTTAGAGTTCAGAAAACCAACTTCTCCTTTAAGCTCAGAGATCTCCTCTTCATGTGCCTCCTTTTCAGCCTCCAGATTTGCAATGACCTTCTTCAGTTGTGCTTCTTGTTGAAGAATCTTCTCACTTTTGATGCATAGTTCTCTATAGGATGTAGCAAGCTCATCAAAAGTGATTTCACTGTCTGTATCACTTGAGTCTTCAGCAGATTCAAATCTCCCAGTGAGTGCATTCACATCTCTGTCAGAATCACTTTCTTGTTCACTCTCTGTATCATCAGACCGACATACAGAAAGTCCTTTCCTCTGCTTCTTGAGATGAGTGGGACATTCAGCTTTGATGTGTCCATAGCCTTCACACCCATGGCATTGAACTCCTTTGCTGTGACTGGGCTTTTCATCTGACCTTTTCTGGTATTCACTACCTTTCCTGATGTCGAAAGGGATGTTCCGGACATGTGGTTTCTGCCTCCTGTCCATTCTGTTCATCACTTTGTTGAACTGTTTTCCAAGGAGCACAACTGCGTTAGTCAGACCTTCATCAGTGTCCAGGTCATACTCATCTTCTTCTCCTTCATCATTGGACACGAAAGCCAGATTCTTGCTCTTCTTTTCAGCCCTATCCGAGAGTCCTAGCTCAAAGGTTTGAAGGGAACCAATGAGTTCATCTACTCTCATGTTGCAAATGTCTTGGGCCTCCTCTATTGCAGTGACTTTCATGTCAAATCTCTTAGGCAAGGATCTGAGGATCTTTCTCACCAGCTTTTCATCTGTCATTCTCTCTCCCAAGGCAGTGCAAGCATTGGCAATTTCAAGAATGTTCATGTGGAAGTCATGAATACATTCTTCCTCCTTCATCTTCAGATTTTCGAATTTTGTAGCCAAGAGTTGCAATCTGGACATCTTCACTTTGGAGGTTCCTTCATGAGTGGTTTTCAGGATCTCCCATGCATCTTTGGCCACTGTGCATGTGTTGATCAGTCTGAAGATATTCTTGTCAACTCCATTGAATAGAGCATTCAAAGCTTTGGAGTTTCCAAGTGCCAATTCGTCTTCTTCTTTTGTCCAGTCTTCTTCTGGCTTCAATTCATCAGTGGGCTTTCCCTCTGTGTCCAGCATCTTGGGATGTTCCCAGCCTTTGATGACAGCTTTCCAGGTTCTGCTATCCAGTGATTTGAGGAAGGCCACCATCCTTGCTTTCCAGTATTCATAGTTGGTTCCATCCAGAATTGGTGGTCTGTTCACTGGTCCTCCTTCTTTCTCCATGTTCATCAGAATTTATCTCCCTAGGTCTCACTCAGTGAATTTACCTCCTTCTTTGGCCCGCTCTGATACCAATTGAAATTCTGATACTGGGGACAGATGTCGTACAGGATGTCACGACATCGCGCTTCAGAACATGGAGATTATATTTGACAGTGTGAACAGTTTAAACAAGTAAATAACACAAGAGAATTGTTAACCCAGTTCGGTGCAACCTCACCTACATCTGGGGGCTACCAAGCCAGGGAGGAAATCCACTAAAATAGTGTTAGTTCGAAGATCTAACAGCCACTGTTTACAACCTTCTCACCTAACCACTACCCGTGCAATCTCTACCTAAGAGCCACTCTTAGATATGAGAAACCCCTCTCACTCCCTCTCAATCACTCTCCCGTGTTTACAATTAATTCAAATACACACCAGAGATTGCTCTCTGAACAATAGAGATCAACTCCACACACTATAGAGATCAACTCTACACACTCAGGTCCAACACTTGATGTTAGTGTAACATCAAGGTGGCTCACAAAAGACTCAAGTCCCAAAACTCACAAAATAACTCTTCAATCCCGGACTTGGTACAGAACTCGTGCAGCCTCCATGTTTTTATAGCAGTGTGTGGGTCTGGGCTGCAACAGCTTGTGCTGGATGAGATCTATCATTCTTCCTGAAAATCTGCACTTAAAGAACTAAAAGATAACGTTTGATCTTTTAGTTTTTATCTTTAATCTTTAATCCCTGAACGAACTCTTCTAGTTTGTAATTCGAACTTTAATTATCTTTTAATTCGTTCCTAAAGATAGATCATCTAATCTCTTGCTAACTGCACAATAATCTGTTAAAGATATAACAGATTTATATGTCCAGTATTTTCGGGCAAGATGTCCTGGACATCGTATCCGACATCGTGGATCCTGCAACTTCAATGCTTTTAGCAACTCCAGTATTTTCGGGCAGGATGTCCTGGACATTGTATCCGACATCGTGGATCCTGCAGCTTCAATGCTTTTAGCAATTCCAGTATTTTCAGGCAGGATGTCCTGGACATTGTATCCGACATCGTGAATCCTGCAGCTTCAATTCTTCATTTGACACTTTATCTTGCCTTGTGCATTGTGCAGCCCGATCTTATTCTTTGACATAACGTTGGACATCATGTGCAGCAACTCCAGCTTTCCTTCATTGTCTAAGTGCTTATGTTTTAACAAAATCTTAGCCAATCTTTTAAAGCTTAGTAAAGCTAAGCACTAACACATACTATCTAGAACATCATTTGTAAGTATTATTGTTGATTGGTGGACGATGGACAATGGAGATAGGGTGCATGACAACTTTTGTTGTCTATCCCAGTGCTCTTGTTGCCACTTTTATTATTGGTCATTCAATCTTCTATAATCTAGTGGAACATCCAGTCATGTAGAATGGAGCGTCCAAATCGTTGGTTCATTAACATAGGTTGTGTTATAACTATAACGATTTTTTATTTTTTTGGTTAAATAGTTAGTTGTTTCTTCCTTTATAAGGAAGCTTTGTATTCTAGGTTCAAAGAGGTTGAGAACACTATTGAACCCTTTCATTTTAATTTTTTTATTCACAATAAACTAACACTTTGCTTGATATCTCTTTTTTCCTTCTATCATATTAATAGAATATCTCGAATCTCCCCAACAAATTCGTATCAGAGCTTTGGTTCAAAATCAGCTCTGCATTTGTTTTCTGGTAGATCAAGTCATCAATGATCAACCATTTTGTTTGTTATTTGTTTGTGTTGCATCTTCAAGATCCTATAAAGAAAATGGTAAACATAATTAAGATTGAGAAATTCACAAGGAATAATAGTTTCAACCTTTGGTGCATCATGTAACATCCTACCAAAAATTATAACTCAAGTTGATAGAGGAAACTCTATGTTGTGTCATCTGTGCATGTATGTATTTAATTGTAGTGATTATATGTTTTTAATTCTTATTTTTGAGCTTATATATACACACACATAAGTATGTGATTAGTTTAGTGAACCTTGACAAAGAAATAAAAACTGTTTGAGCTACATTTCCATCTGTGGAAGAGTTGTTGTTAGGGTTTTATTTCACGTTTGATTCAACTTATAGGCCAAATATAACTCAATCATAATGTAGTAACTAAACTATCATCTAGGTCGTCTCCCAAAGGAATAAAGGAGGGATTTCATGTAATTTTTAACTAAGAACTAGGATTTTGTATTTTTATTGTGTGATTATCACAAAATAAATAACATAAAATAAATTGCAATAATAATTAAATGACAATAAAATTATTAAGTAAATATAGAAATATTAGACATGGATGGTGACGTCGATCTTGATGAATGAATGTCTAAGTTTGGACTTGAAATTCACTTGATTCACTATAACTTCACAATTATCTACTCATCTCTCTTGCTCATCCCCAATTTACTAATGTATTCTACCCCAACTCTCACATGGCCACAAATTCTAAACTATTTGCCTAATACCCAATCCCTTGGACATATTGACACAAGCAATCAACATCAATGGTCAAGAATTAGCAAGGCTTAACCAAGATTATTTTGTCCCTAGATATAATCCCAATTAAGTACTTGATTCATGTTCGAGTATCAACAAGGTTCGCCAAAGCACAAGTCTAATCCTGAATTCATCTATAAGATGGTCAATCAAATAAAAGCATTAAGTATGGAAGCAAATAAAGAACACAAGATGAAGTATTGAATTAATAGAATTAAAGCGAAACAAGGTTGGTTCATCCTTTCCTCTCCTAGATGGAAGGAATTTCACACATAAAAATAATACAATAAAACCTATAGTGTCTAATGGAATAACGAAGGCTTCTAGTAGGTGGAAGTCTAAAATATAATTCTAAGAACTGCTTAGGACTTCTACACCATTACAATGAATGCCTAGCCTCTTATTTATAAAATTGTAGCTAGGTTTAATTAAGGAGATAATCACAAGAAATTACAAAAAAAATAATATCTCTAATTAATTCAAGTATTCTTCTTCAGTTGATTTATCCTAGAAAAATATCTTGCTCTTGATTTTCCTAGCTTATATCTTCAATTTTTGCAATTTCTCCTTCCAGAACTTTCTACTGATTTTGGGCCTCTGGAGCTCTGGGGCTTAAGCGGGAGATTTCTCACTTAAGCGAGCCAATTTGAATTTTGAGTTTTGAGTTTTGCTCTCTGTTTCCTAAAATGGCCAACTTTTTCTGAAAAACTATCAAAAATTCATTAAAAATAACTAAAACATAAAATTCTACCTAAGACAAAGTAAAAACTGAATTTAAAGCTAATTTGACTCAAAACAAAGCATAAGTTTAACTAAAATGCCAAATAAATGTCACAAAATGCATATGAAAATTCAATAAATTTGACGTTTATCAATTGCACTGCGCATTGAGTCGCAGTGTAATTTGTCTCTATACGAGTGGACTATGTGTGAGGTTTACATTGAGTACACGTATCCCTAGGCAGATTAGTATAATAATCTAGGAAGTTAGCACATTAATATAGGCATTTAAGATAGTATTTACCAGTTTTGGCAAAAGGTAGTTTTTACCATTTTTGCCTATGTCTACTTTAGCCATTTGTTGTAACTTCATTCAAGGTAAGGGGGGCTTTTCCCACTTCTTGAACCCTAACTTGTTGTCTTTAGAAGCTAGGCTTCATTGCATGTTGTTTTGTTGTTCCAATATTCATAGCTACTGCCTTGGCTAGAACTGGAGGATATGTTGTTTTCATGGAAATTTTAAGGTTAAAAATGAGTTCTTTGGGTGTTAAACATAGGGTTAGCCTTAAATTTCACTTAAATCGGAGTTTTCTAGCAAAATTTGAGTAAAACAAGTTTAAGGACATTTTTTAGAATAAAAATCTATCACGAAATTGAACTAATTATTATAGATGTGTAAACTATTTTTCCTAAATTTTTTACCTCGAAAATGAGTTTGTTAGGTGTGAAATTGTAGGGTAGCATACAAGATTCATGAAAAACCAATTCCTGAAACACCTAGAACATTGAAAATAAGTTAGGAGCAAAACTTTATATAACCGAGTGACAGAGTAATTTTAGACAGCAAACAGATTACCATTGGGATCCGTGCGTAGATAAGTCACCCTAGAATTATTTATTTTCTAGAACTATTGATTTAAGTGCTATATTATTGTTGAGATAAACTGCAAGATTTGTTGATTTAACTGCTATATTATTGTTGAGATAAACTACAAGATCTGATGACTAATGTTTGATCTGGAAGTTCTGATGATTCTTTACTGATAAAATTACTAAGATGCATGCATGTATAATTATTATTATTGGTGAATGCTAAGACCGACAGAGTGTGAGCTCCAGAAAATTATATTTGTGGCCTACGAATTTATATTATGATATATATATATATATATATATATAATATTGTTATTTTATCTATACGCGTTGTGGTTTGGGTTCGGGGGGTGTCCGACCCTCGGCAAATTTGTTTGTTATGATTGTTAAATTATTGTAATCATAGTTGTTATTCTATCTAATTGTTTTGTGTGACAAGTGGTTTATACCGCTTAAGGGGCAACAATTGGTTCCTGAGAGTGTACATAGGCCTGAGCCTCATCTGTCTTTCTTGTTTGTGCGTTTGTTGATGCATATGGCATGAGGGCTATGCACGCGATGCAATGGTAGAAGTCAAGAGGATTGGAGAGAAAGTAAGGAACTAGTTATTCTATTTTCTTCCATGAGATTACATTGAGAAAGTGGAAGATGAACAGAGAGACATTGAGGTATAGTGGCCAAAGAGGTTCGAAGAACTTAGGGGAATTAGTGAATAGTGACTATCGGGCATTTGGTGTGTAACAACACACCTCGTCGCTATGATATCTCTAACTCTAAAACGCTTAATTTCAATTTTTAAATGAAATCTTCATTAATTTGATTATGAAAATGAGAGAAAATTTTTTGCGATATACATTCACTAAACAACGCATAAACAAACACACACACATATATATGTATATCTTAAACCATTATACACCATTCAAATGACAAAAAATAATTAGTTTTTCCATGTATCTAAATCCGAGATTTGCATGCTCAAATCAAAATGAATTATGGAACCACTACGAAGGAATTGATAATAAAACACAACTCTTTTTCAAAATAATCTCAATGTTATCACGTCTGTTTGGTGGCTCCCTCAAAAAAGAATCTCCCTCCATGCCATCTATTGTTGTTCATCTGCTTCCACGAATGAAGGTTCGCGATCTTCATAGGCACCAATCACACGATACAAAATTGCAAGGGTAAGTTTATTATAAAACAAATCAACAATCATCAAATGACCATGACAAGCAAGAAAACAATAACAAATATTATTATCATACACAAATATCCATCAGTCCAACATACACTTAACCTCAGTCATCAACTTTTCCTCAACTCCAATCAATCATGCTCAGTATGATGCATCCACCTAACCTCAAATCTCAAATGATATGTGGTACCATTCGTTAGGAAATAGCCTAAGCGTGTCCATGGAACATTCGCACTTAGGAAAACTAGGCAGCAAGTGTCGAGGTCACCCAGTCGTGCACAGGCAACTCCCCCCCTATGGTGATCAGCCTGAGTCATAAGGGAGTTTCAAACCGAGTGACATGCCCTCAAGTACAAGTATTTTCCCTCATGAAAAACTACAAGTACTTACAGACAAAGTTTATACTATTTCCATGCAGTATAAAGTATGAAACATAGGCACCATCAATGCACTGACTATGGATAATTAAAGATTCTAAGCCAACCCCCACCAAAGATGCTTAACATTGTTTATCTATTTCCCCCACCAGGGACATCCAACTTGGTCATTGCACCCCCCATGTACATACACAACATACATCATCACAATGACATCATCAACATCAACATCATCTCATCTCAATATCATTAAGATCATCAACATCATCTCAATATCATCATCAACATCAACATCATCCCATCTCAATGATATTCTCAACATTAACATCATTTCACATCAACATTATCATAAACATCATCATCTTATATCATCATTATCATAAACATCAACATCATCTCATTTCATTATTATCATAAACATCAACCTCATCTCATCTTTATGTTATCAACGTCATCAATACTCACATTCCACGTATATATACATATAAACTTTATGACTGGAATTCACACTCCTCGGGTCTTTAGACAACACAAGTCTCATAAAACAACAGTATCATTCACAATTTCAATCATCAATAACAAATAAACCGCATCCCATTAGTCAAAAACACAGTTTTTCTTGAAAACCTGCATGCAACAAGGACAAACATACATCATTATAGTTGGGTTCCTTGACCCAAACTATGGTATCAAAGCGGTAAACCAAAATAAACTCCCCTCACCTTTGTATATCCCTCCGCCAGCTCCTCTCTACGTTGCTCGGAGGCCTCTCACGTTCATGTTCGTCATTCCAAATGTAGAGTTCTATATGCCAAATTAAAGGAAATTTAGTATAGATTTCAAAAACAAGGTTAATATCAACATTCGGGGTCGAATACCTCTGTCAAATTAAAAGGGGCTAAGAGGTGTTTCAGGGTCTGCTTCAAAAGGACGTTATTTTGAAATTCCGATCATTCCAATGTGACTGTGGTTCATCGAAGGTCACTAAAACCATATCAATTTTATAAAAGGATTTATAAAATGTCTCATTTTAAAAGGAAGTGTAAAAACATCCTATTAAGGTGCTCAAATCATAAGAGATACTAAGAAAGGCTTAAACTAACTAGGGAAAGACATAGAAGTCAAGGTTACCTCAAACAAACCTCGAAAGAAAAGGTTGGGAGCTTCGTTCTCTACCAAATCCTTGAGATTGATTCTGAAGATTCTGCTTCGATTAAAATTTTCCTCTTCTTGCGATGGTCTAATGGCAAGAAACGGCGGCTTGTGGTGGCCACCGATGGTCGTGGGTTGTGGAAGACGAGTTTCTAGGGTTTTTGGACGGAGTTTAGAAAGAGAAAGGGGGTGAAAATCGTATTTTTCACGCTGAAGAATGTATTTGTAATCTGCAACTCTCGCTTAGCGAGCTCATCTCGCTAAGTGAAATTCAACTTTTGGCACTGATCACAACATTTCGCGCTGAGCACAATTTCTTTACCGATTGGAATTGTGTTGATCTCGCTAAGCGAATTATCTCCTTGGGTTGGAATTATGCTTAGCACGCTTGTCTTGCTAAAAGATATCTCCAAAGTGTTATTTTGTGAATCCCAATGGTCAATGGGTGTATACGTGGGTTAGGAACTTACAGTTGAAATTTGAAGGTGATCCAACGGTTAACGTGTCTGAGATCGCGATTTCATCAGAACAAGTTTGGGTAAAACTTGAAATCTCACAATTTCAACATATGTCAATAAAAGTCCACATAACCTAACATCAACATCAAGCAATCACACAAAGCTAATTCACACCACACCTCAACTCATCCAAATCAATCAAATAATCAAATAACATAAGAAATACATCAAACATCGATTTTCAGTTAGCAAAATTTCAGGGTGTTACAACTCTCCCACCCTTTTAGAAATTTTGTCCCTAAAGTTTACCTGACTCAAACAAGGTTGGATAAGCTTCTTGCATCTGACTCTTTAGTACCCATGTGACGTCTTCTCCTAATGCACCTCCCCAGATCACCTTGACCAACGAAATCTCTTTCCCTCTTAAGTGTTTTGTTCACTTAAGCTCGATCCTTAAAGGGAATGTTTCATGTGTCAAGTTCTCCTTCACTTGTACGTCATCCAATTCGATCACATGAGATGGATCATGGATATAAAGAGGTGTGAGTTTTCAGGATTGTGAAAGTTAGAAAGAGATGGGGGTAATGCAATTTGGTATGCCACAGGACCAACATATTTGAGAATTTAGAAACGGACCAATAAAATGAGGTGTGAGTTTTCAGGATTTCAATGCTCGACCAACCCCAGTCCATGAAGGGACTCTCAAGAATACATGATCACCAACCTCAAATTCCAGGTCTTTCCTCCTCTTGACCTGATAGCTCTTCTACCTACTTTGAGGAGTCCTCATCCTCTCTTGGATTAACATGACCTTCTTAGTGGTTTGTTGTACCACTTCAGTGATGTAAGCTCCATTGGAGCTTGTAGACCTAGGATCTTCTTCATCAATGGATTCCTTTGCTTCTTGGAAGATGGATGGCAGCGGAATGGAGAAGGAAGAGAGAAAAGAGATGCCACTTCAAGGAGAAGATGAGTCTAGAAAAAGCTCACCACCATAGGAGGCCAAGGATAAGAGCTTAGAGGAAGAAGGAGATGAATGAAGGGAGAGGAAGAGAAGAGCATGAAATTTTGTGCTCTAAAAGAGCTCTGAAATCTGAAGTTTAATTTTCAAATGATCAAAGTTAAAAATATGTACACACATGACCTCTATTTATAGCCAAAGTGTTACACAAAATTGTAGCGAAATTTGAATTTTAATTCAAATTTTACTTGAATTTGAAATTGAATTTGAGGAGCCAAACTTTGGAGCCAAAATTTTACTAATTATGATTAGTGAATTTTAGTTAGGGTTCAGCCCACTAATCCAAGATCAATTCCAAGATTCTCCACTAAGTGTGCTTAGGTGTCATAAGGCATGTAAAGCATGAAGGACATGCACAAAGTGTGACTATATGATGTGGCAATGAGGTGTAGTAAGCAAATGCTCACCTCCCCCTCTAAAATTTAATTGGATTGGGCTTCTACCAATTCAATTAAATTTATTTCCAACCTCATACATCAAATATTCACTTAGTGCATGTGAAATTACAAAACTACCCCTAATACAAAAACTAGTCTAGGTGCCCTAAAATACAAGGGCTGAAAAATCCTATATTTCTATGGTACCCTACCTACATTATGGAGCCCTAAATACAAGACCCAAAATTAATGAAACCTTAATCTAATATGTACAAAGATAAGTGGGCTCATACTTTGCCCATAGGTCCGAAATCTACCCTAAGGCTCATGAGAACCCTAGGGCCTTCTCTTGCCTCTTTGACCCAATCTTCTTGGAGTCTTCTATCCAATGCCCTTGCGGGGTAGGATTGCATCATTCCCTCCCCCTTGAAAAGGATTTGACCTCAAATCCAGAGGTTCTTAAAACTCATTAATTCTTTCCTCAACACCTGTAAAAAGAATAAAAACATATGTATTAGTGATGTTCAGTATGTTAGAGTACGGTAAGGACTGAAAACCCCTTTCCTGACCATCTTCCCATAAGAGAATATAGTTCTTCACCAACTCAGTGAGTGGTGCTACAAGTATAGAAAAATATGGGACAAACCTTTTTTAAAAGTTTGTTAAGATATTGAAGCCCCAAATTTCCCTTATACTTGGTGGAGTAGGCCACTCAGGAATGACCTTTATTCTCTTAGGGTCCATGGGAAGCCCTTGATCACTATTTAAAAATTTAAGGAAAGTAATGGAATAAAACATACCTTTTTCTTTATTTTCATGTTTATTATTCCTGCAAAAAATTACGACAAACCTAAGGTGTCCCGCAAAAGGACCTAGGTTTGCATTGAAACAAAAAATAAGAACAAACCTACCTAATGAGTCCCTATGTACACAAATCATGAAGATGTTGGGTGCATGAGTGATTTTAGAAAAGAGTGTTGCACCACTCAACACATTCATCATACCACTTATCATAGGGATTTAGTGCCTAATAATACCTATGTTAGGCACCAACAAAGCACAAGCATTTAAGCTCTTGCGAACCAAACCTTCATCCAACAACTCCTTTACTTGAGGAATAACCTCAAGCTCAAGAGGTATGGCGGTGCTAAGGGATGTTTCCCTTGATAGGAGAAGGTAGAAAGATTGTTTAAGAAGGAGTGCTCTTTTAATATCACTTTTTGTTGCAAAATGATTTTCCTTCTTAACAATCTTCTTGGAAGAATCTTTTTCCTCTTTTTCCTTCCCCTTGGCCTTTGAAGACAAGGCCTTACTATCCTTCTTTTTCTTTTTTTTTTCTAGCTTTTCTTCCTCATCCCTCTTATCTTTCATAGTTAGTTGATCTTTGGCCACCAGTGAAGGTGTTTAAGGATGCAACACAAATTTAGTGCCAAGATGGGTGAGGATAATTTCATTAGTTAGGCCATTGTAAATGATCTTCCTATAAAATTGCCATGGTCTTCCTAAAAGAATATGTCTTGCCTCCATGGGAACTATATCACAATTAACTTCATCCATATATGCCCCAATGGAGAAAGGTACCTTCACATGTTGGTTAACTATCATTTCCCCTTGCTCATTGAGCCATTGAAGTTTATAAGGTTTTGGGTAGGGAATGATAGTGAGGTTCAACTTGGAAACTAATGTTGTGCTACAACAATTGCAACAAGATCCACTATCCACAATGAGAGAACAAGTTTTATCTAAAATTTTGCATCTTGTATGAAAGATGTTCTCTCTTTGGGATTGAGATAGATCACAAGATTGATCTCCAAGGAGCCTTCTAACCATTAAGAGGTCACCTTCTTCATGAGGGTAGACTTCCTCACTAGACTCTTCATCCCTTACTTCATCTTCACTTCCACTAGAGGAAGGGAAAGAAGTAGTCTCCTCTTAACTACTATAAATGTCTTGACCCCTCATGATCATGGTTTTCTTTGTGGGGCATTAAGAAGCAATGTGACCTCTCCCAAGACATTTGAAGCATTTAATGTTGCTAGTCCTTTCTTGGGAACTAGTCTTAGGGGTGTATTTCTCTATGGTCTTACCCTTATCTTCCTTGGGTTTTGAAGGTGCAGCCCCCAAAATTCCATGGGCTTGGTCCTTCCTTAGATAAGAGTGAGAGCCATAAGATTTTGAAGAAGGCTTTCTTTTAAGTTGTTGCTCCACTCTTATACAAAGTTGGACTAGCTCATCCAGGTCCCTATGTGGAAGGAGTTCAACCTTGTCCCTCACTTCCATATTAAGCCCACTAAGGAACCTAGCTATGCTTGTTCTCTCCTCCTCCCTAAGTCTAGCTCTTAAAAAGAGTAGTTCCATTTGTTGTCTATATTCTTCAACACTCATACTCCCTTGTCTAAGCCTTTGGAGCTTGTCCATAATCTCTCTTTCATAGTAGGAGGGAATGTGCCTCTTCCTAAGGGCACTCTTAAGATCATTCCAATACTCTACTGGAGGATCCCCATGAATCCTTTTTTCCCTAACAAGGGAAGTCAACCAATAGAGGGCATACCCTTGAAAGCTAAGGGTAGCCAATGGAACTTTTCTCTCTTCACTAATATGATGGCAAGCAAAGAGTTGTTCAACCTTCATTTCCCAATCTAAGTAGGCCTCAACATTATCTTTTCCATGGAAATATAGGAGGCTAATGTTAACCTCTTGAGGCCTTCTATCCTTTTCTTTTCTTTGGGAGTGATGTTTAGTTTGTGAACTATGGCACCCTCTATAATAGTCGCTAAGTTCTTCACTTAAACTCTTGCAAGAGTCATGACTACTATAGGAGACATGTTTTTCTCTTTTCATTTCTTTCATTATTTTTCTTCTTTCTTCCGCTCTTATTTTTTCTCTTTCATCTTGACTTATTTCTTCCACTCTTTTTTTACCTTTTTCTTTTCTCTCTTGTTTTTCTTTCCACAACTTAAGGGATCTCAACTCATCTAATATCTTATACAAGGGGTCCTTAGGAGTAGAACCCTCACCATTAACACTAGATGAAGAATGAAGACTCATGTTGGTTCCTAAGTTATGGTTCTTTCTTGTTGGGGGTTTGAAAAAAGGTAAAAGAAACTATGGTTGAAACTAGCCAAAATAAACACTTAAAGAGGTGTGAAAGATAAGGTAAAAACTAATTGGTAAAAGGTAAGCTATCTATGGGGTTTGACAATGGAAGGTAAAGGAAATAAGCTATGAAAGTAAGCAAGAAATGTAAACAAGGTGAATCCTAAGAGTGTTTGGATGACCACATTTAAGGTTCCCAACAAAAGACTCACAATCCTAAGGGAAAATTGCCTAAAATTATTACACACAAATGGAAGTAGGGTGACCTATTGGAGGCTCCCAACTTACTTCCAATGAAAGGCCTTTTTGTTACAAAATTTGAAAGCAAAGAAAATTGTCAATTGCAAAATTACAAAAAAAAAAAGTCTTCAATTTGTGTGGCTATTCTCTTTGTGGTGTTTCACTCAATATGGTGTGCTTCTTAGTCCAATAGCTCATAAGGTGGTTGACCCTTTGCTTCTAGACTCAAATTCTTCAATGGATGGCACCAATCCTCCTTTCCAATTCCCTATGTGGCAACTCACAAACAAGGAAACAAAGACACAAGCAATAACCAAACACCAAAAAAAATGAAATGAAAGCTAAACCAATAGAGTTTTAACAAGAAAAATTTTCAAGGATTATTCAACAATTAAAGCAATGAAAAGCACACAAAAGCAAGCTAGGACTCGGAGAGAAACCTAGAATGGCTCTAGAGTAGAGTAGAAAAAAACTAAAAGAAAAGACTCAAGAAACCTCTAGTTTTGGCACATGTTTTCACAATAATTTTCAATTTAAATTTCAAAACTAGGATTGGTATAAAATAGGCACCAATTATAGAACAAATTTTTAGCCAAAACCACTAGCACACTTCCCTTTCACTTTTTTTTTCTGGACACTGATTTTTCTGCCAACTTGTGTGATTTTTCTTATTTTTTTCCTTTAATCCAAATTGCTTGGTTCTTTTTTCATAATTTTGGGTCCAGATGTCTAGAAAATTCAGTAAAACTTTCAGCTCAAAACACGTAGTGACCAATTCCCAGTAATTATACAAGTTCGTATGTTCAAGCTGCCAGCACCAGCGATTTCAACCTAGAAATCAATAGTAGTGTTTATGTTGCTTAAGGCTTGGATAGTTACAATTTGTGTTTGCTTATGCTCAATTATCTTGAATAACACAATTCAAGAGAGATTAAGACTTATTTGATTCACAAATCCAGCCACAACTCAACTTCATCATAGGCATCATGTAGGAATCTTAGAAAACAAAAAAGAGTTCAACAACAAGACTACTTCTAGGAATTGATTTAGAACATGTTATGAACTAAATAACATGCATGAATTAGACTCAGAATTCAAAATATAGGCTAAGAATGAAAAGAATACATGAACAAATGTATCTAGAATTCAATAAACAAAATAAAAATTCAACACAAACTTAGAGCATAATGTGACAATTACTATGACTAAACATGACTCTAAGACAACATGGATTAAGTGATTTACACTTAGATTTTTGTGTTTTTTTTTCTAATCAATATTTTGGAAGAAAATGTAGATCTAAAGGTTCAGCACAAGAATATTATAAATGAAAATTGATAGAACCTAAAACCAACACAAAAACAAGATTCAAGAGTAGATCTACAAAATTTGAACCACAGAAATGCAAGAACAAGTGTAGATCTAAGATTTAATCGATTTATTTATTTTGAATCTACTCTAAACAGCACCAAACCAGGAGACAAAGGAGGATATACATGGAGAATAAGATGAAGAACAAGGAATTAAAGAGAATTCACCAAACAAAAAGATAGAGGAAGCAAAAAAACATCACCTAGATGAAGATGCTCTTAATATGAATTACTCAAAAGACAATTCAAAATAAACTTCTTTCAAGCCAAAGATAAATAGCAATAAATAAAAGAAGTTTAAGGGAAGAGAGAAATGCAAACTTGATTTATACTGGTTTGGCCACTTCATGTGCCTACGTCCAGTCCTCAAGCAACCCACTTGAGATTTTCCACTCTCTTTGTAAAACTCCTTTTACAAAGTCTGAACCACGCAGGGACAACCCTTCCCTTGTGCTCAGGAATCCTTTACAACAAGAGACCCTCGGTCTCTTAATCCCTTTTCATAAGTAAGAAGAATAGAAGAAGAAATCTCTCTTGAAAGAGATAGATTGTACAATGAAGATCAATCACAATTCCTTATTGAATATACAAGTGTTTGACCAAGGAATCTTTGAGAGGATAAGACATTTCAATTCAGAAAAACTCTCTTAATCTTTTGAGAGGATAAAACTTTTTGGGCAATGAAAACTCTCTCTATATTCGTGTTTCCAAGTCACATATAAATAGACCCTTGATGGCCATTCATAAACCATTTGAATAGATGTGACTCTTAGAAGTTATTTTCTGAAAATCTCCTCTGGTAATCGATTACAGGATTTATGTAATCGATTACAGGTTTAAAAATTTGAATTAAAACGTTTATTAACTGTTGGTAATCGATTACCAATATTGTGTAATCGATTACACAGTCTAAAATTTGAATTCAAATTTTTAATAGCTGTTGTAAACCATTTTGACCACTGGTAATCGATTACATCCTCTGGTAATCGATTACCAGAGAGTAAATCTCTTGAAAAACACTTTTTAGCTTAAATTACTTGGCCAAACCTTTTGCTATATCAATTAGGAATTCCCTTCCTAAAATACTAATGATCATCTTGATGTTGTGGCTTGTATTCTTGAATCATTGTCTTGAATTTAAACTTGAAAAGCGCATTTGCATCATTTGCATCAAATCATCATGATCATCATCAAAACATCAAAGTCATTTGCTTCTACATGGAGCTTGTAGGCCTAGGATCTTCTTCATCAATGGATTCCTTTGCTTCTTGGAAGATGGATGGTAGCGGAATGGAGAAGTAAGAGAGAGAGGAGATGCCACTTCAAGGAGAAGATGAATCTAGAAGAAGCTCACCACCATAGGAGGCCATGGATAAGAGCTTGGAGGAAGAAGGAGATGAATGAAGGGAGAGGAAGAGAAGAGCACGAAATTTTGTACTCTAAAAGAGCTCTGAAATCTGAAGTTTAATTTTCAAATGATCAAAGTTAAAAAAAATGCACACACATGACCTCTATTTATAGCCTAAGTGTCACACGAAATTGGAGGGAAATTCGAATTTCAATTCAAATTTTACTTGAATTTGAAATTGAATTTGTGGAGCCAAAATTTCACTAATTATGATTATTGAATTTTATTTATGGTTCAGCCTACTATTCCAAGATCAATTCCATGATTCCCCACTAAGTGTGCTTAGGTGTCATGAGGCATGTAAAGCATGAAGGACATGCACAAAGTGGTGACTATATGATATGGCAATGGGGTGTAGTAAGCAAATGCTCACATCCCCCTCTAAAATTTAATTGGATTGGGCTTCTACCAATTCAATTAAATTTATTTCCAACCACACACATCAAATATTCACTTAGTGCATGTGAAATTACAAAACTACCCCTAATACAAAAACTAGTCTATAGATGCCCTAAAATACAAGGGCTGAGAATCCTATATTTCTAGGGTACCCTACCTACATTATGGAGCCCAAAATACAAGACCCAAAATTAATGAAACCTTAATATAATATGTACAAAGATAAGTGGGCTCATACTTAGCCCATGGACCCGAAATCTACCCTAAAGCTCATGAGAACCCTAGGGCCTTCTCCTTCATCTTTGACCCAATCTTCTTGGAGTCTTCTATCCAATGCCCTTGGAGGGTAGGATTGCATCATTCAGGTTCTAAGGTGAGGTTCTCTCCGGGTTCTAGCCAGCACAGGGGTGTCCTACGCCTTCTACCATACAGAGCTTCGTAGGAAGCCATGCCAATGGTAGAATGAAAATTATTGTTATAGGTGAACTCTATCAGCAGCATAAAACTCTCCCAACTCCCCTTTTGTTCTAAGGCACACGCCCTTAAATAGTCCTCCAATGACTAAATGGTCTGTTTATTCTGAGGGTGGTAGGCTGGACTTAGCCTAAGCTTGGTTCTCAACGCTTTGTTTAGACTCTCCCAAAATCTAGAGGTAAACCTAGGATCTCTATCAGACACTACGCTAGATGGCACACCATGGTCAGTATATAGGGAGGTCAACTTCTCCGAAGAAAATCTAATATTAATAGGAATAAAGTGACTAGGCCTGGTCTTTAACCTCTTTCTTCATGATGGGCCACCAAAATATTGTCTTCAGATCCTGATACATGTTGGTAGCACCAGGGCGGATGCTTAGTTGCTCCTATGTCCTTCCTCTAAGATCATCTTCCTCAGCTTTGGCACATTGGGGAAACAAATCCTATCTTAAAGTCTCAAGACTCCATCCGATCCCACATTGAAACTACTATCTTTCCTTGACGTTGTAGCTTCTAACTGAGTCTTCAGAAAATGATCAGACTTTTGGCCCTTTTTTATCTCTCCTAAGAACTCACTACCAATTCTCAAAGCTCACAGTCTCACACTGTTAAGGGTAACCTCACATGTAAGGCTAAGGTCTCTAAATTGTTCTAGGAGATCCAGCTCTCTAGCCATCAGGGCAAATATATGTAGGGATTTCTTACTCAAGGCATCAGCCACTATATTGGCTTTGCCGGGATGATAGCTAAGCTCAAAATCATAATCCTTAAGAAACTCTAACCATCTTCTCTAATGCATGTTCAGCTCTTTTTGGCTAAATAGGTACTTTAGACTCTTATGATTGCTAAACACTTCAAACTTGGAGCCAAACAGGTAATGGCTCCACATCTGAAGGGAAAAAACTACAATAGCCAACTACAGATCACGGGTGGGATAATTCCTCTCGTGAGTCTTGAGTTATCTAGAAGTATAGGCCATTACCTAGCTATTTTGCATCAATACTCCTCCTAAACCCACCTTTGATGCACTACAATACACCTCAAAGGGTTCTCTTGGGTTAGGCAAAACTAACACAGGCCTGGTCGTCAACTTCTCCTTAAAGGTTTGGAAACTATGCTCACACTGGGCATCCCACACAAAATTTTGATCCTTACGAGTAAGCTTGGTCAAAGGTAGAGCTAACTTGGAGAAACCTTTTATGAATCTCTGGTAATATCCCGCTAAACCCGAAAAACTCTTAATCTCAAAAACAGACTTAGAACTCTCCCACTCAAGGATAGCTTCTATCCTAGAAGGGTCTATAGCTATAGCCCCTTAAGATATCACATGCCCTAGGAATCTAACTTTCTCCAACCAAAACTCACACTTGGACAGTTTAGCATAAAGTTGTCGGTTCGTACAATCCTCAAGTACTCCTCATGTTCCTCTCTAGTCTTGGAGTATACCAAAATATCATCTATGAATACTACCACAAAACTATCCAGGTAGTGGGTGAAAGACTCTATTCATGTAATCCACAAACACACCAGGGGTATTAGTCACGCCAAAGGGCATGACTAGATACTCATAGTCACCATAATGGGTCCTAAAGGAAGTCTTCAGAATATCTTCAAACTTCACTCGGATTTGATGGTAACCTGATGTAAGGTCTATCTTGCCAAACACACAAGCTCCTACCAGCAGGCCCATAAGGTCATCTATTCTAGGCAAAGAGTACTTATTCTTTATCATCACCTTATTCAACTGGAGGTAGTCTACACACACCATTTTTCTTCTTCACTAACAACACTGGTGCTCCCCATGAGGACAAACTAGGTCTCACAAACTACTTATCCAACAACTCCTCTAACTATTTCCTAAGCTCAAATAACTCTATAGGAGACATCCTATAAGGGGCTATGGATATGGGTCCAACATTGAGTACCAAGTCTATGGAAAACTTTATATCTCTCTCAAGTGGTAAATCGGATATATCCTTAAGGAACACATCAGGAAATTCTCTGACCACAGGGAGGTCACCCATGGAAACCTTTGTCTCTACTTCTAGGTTTGACAAGATCATGTGCACTTGAGCATCCTCTTTTAAAGATGTCACAACTTAGTTGGCAGAGATAAACATCTTATCCTTAATCACGCCATAATCATCAAACACCACAGTTTTATCAAAACAGTTTAACAAGACATGGTTGGAAGATAACCAGTCCATACCCTGAATAACATCAATTTGGCTCATGGGAAAACAAATCAGATCAATTAAGAATGTTCTACTAGAAATTTCCACATGACAATTCAAACACACATTACAAGTTAACACAGAACCATTGGTTTAGGTCTCTGTAGCAGTTGTGTCTTTTAAGCTTTTAAGCTTTCCTATGAATAAATAATAAATAAATAAATAAAATCAGTTAGGTCATAATTTCTCCACTATATAAACCTAGTTTTAAACCAGAGCATATTTTACAAAACACCTTCTGTCCCTTTTTCTTTTTCTGATGCCCAAGAACCCTAACAAAGCAACCGGAGGAGGAACTCTAGAGAGCACCAGAAACGTCACAATTGCTAATGGAGAACATTTGAGCGACTATATCGAGGTAAGGGATGAGTTACTCACACTTGAGGATTAGAAGAAGCATGTATAGGGATCCTTAGAGGATCAATTCTGGGTTATTTTGGGTTGTTTTTATAAAATTTTAATTCATGAACCCTTTCAAATTGAATATTTCATACGCTAAATTGAGTGTAATATCTATTATCATGAAATTCTATGATCATGTTTAGTGTATATTGATATGATATTTTTTTTAGTGTATATCAGATTTTTTTTAATTGTCAATTGTTATTACTTGATTTCTTTTTGTATATTAACGCTTATGATTTTTGTTGTTTTGCGCTTGTGATTTACCATTTTCTTTTTGGAATGTGTCAGTGAATTGTTATAATTTGAATGAAGCATTTAACCCGAATAATTGTATTCTATTTTGTTGGTAATCAAAATTTATGAATCACGTATATTGTGGCTTTGTTGAAATGCAATATATATTCCCTTTTGTTGAAATTGCAATTCCCACGTACTGTACTTACACGTTGTTTTATATATATATATATATATATATATATATATATATATATATATATATATATATATATATATATATTTGATATCATGCTTTTGGTGAAAGTACTCTTGTACCGCTGTACATGCTTCTCGTGGCTTGAAAGTTTAATCTCACTGTACTTATTCTAAGAACATAAAAAAATAATAGTAATAATAATAAATAAAATAAGGATATAAAAGAGTTGCTTTCCAAGTGTTTAATGGTCTAAAAAGAATTGCAGCGGGTAAAGAAAAAAGAATCGGTACATTAAGGTGCAGTATGTATGTTTAATATGTTAATGAATTTTTAATATTAAATTGATAAATGGATTGTGGCAGGTGAACATTCTTTCAAGGTGCAATAATATATGTTAATAATTGGAAATATTAATTCATAAATGATTGTGCAGTAGTGAAGCTTTAGTTTATATGTGTGTGTGTAAAGTAGATATCAACCTTTTTGGTGAAAGTGTCCTGTACGTGATTCCTCGTGGCACAGTTTTTGCTGTTGAGATTCCCTGTAGCAGTTTAACATATATATTGGAGCATTAAGAAACATTTAGAAGTATACAAAATGGTTTGGTACTCTGTTTATTTGTCTTAGTGTATTTCAAGTATGCATTTTCATTGTGATGTGTAATAATAATGATAATAATAATAATAATAATAATAATAATAGGAATAAATAAAATAACATTATAGAAATTATTGTTTCATAGTGATTATTTTTGTTACTTATAAATTAATTGTTGTAGAAGTTTTTCTTTATTATTTTGTTGAATTAATATATTTCAATTTAATTTATATTTTTTTGTTTTGTTTTGTTGCGTCAAGTAAATGTTACTATTGAATGATATGTGTAGGATGCATGGGATGCGATAAATTATTTTATTATGAAATTGTGATTGAGATTGTGTGTAAGTGATAATCATTTGGTATGTAATGGATTGTAAATTACATGATTGTTGAGATGTTGTATGTATTGAGTTGTAAGCTATGAATCTTGTAATCACACAACTATAAGACCCTTTAAAGGCGACGAGTTAATGCGCGATGAGTTGTGATGGGATCCACTTTGCATGTTATAATTTCCGTGAATGATATGATTGCGTTATATTTTCTATTTTCACTAAGTGAATGCGAACCTTTTATCCTTTTGAATTGATCTAAAGTCAATTTGTTTTTAGAAAAAAACAATTTGTGTGATTTTATTTCCTTTTATTTGTTATTTTTTAGGGTAGAGGATGTCACATTTAGTGTTATCAGAGCAAGTCGAACCTTTCAGCCATGTGTGTTATGAGTTTTTTGTGTTTCCTTGTGTACTCTGATGCGTCTTGTTTGTTTTGTTTGATTAGAAGTGTACTCTATTGTGTTGGTACATTTTTTTTTCTCTTGCTTTTCAAAGTTTTGTTTCTTGTGTGACATAGGAAGTAATGGCTGCGAGAAATGAGCGGGAACGACTTCTTACCAAGGCCTTGAACAACTTGGCGCAAGTTATGGCCAATCAAGGAGGTGGTGGAGAAGCAACTATGTACCATGGGTTAGATCGCTTTCAGAGGAACAACCCACCTACCTTCAAAGGGGGTTATGATCCTAAGGGTGCTAAGGCTTGGCTGAGGGAGATTGAGAAGATCTTCCATGTGACGGAGTGTCAGACTAGCAAAAGGTGTTGTTTGCTACTCACATGCTGGCAGATGAGGCAGAGTACTGGTGGGAGAACACTTGCCCACATCTAGAGGGAGCAGGTGGTGTTGTTGTCCCATGAGGGACCTTTAGACAGACTTTTCAGAAGAAGTATTTTCCAGAAAATGTGAAGAATAGGAAGGAGATGGAGTTCCTCGAGCTGAAATAGGGAAGTATGACGGTGGCAGAGTATGCAGCAAGGTTTGAGAACCTTGTAAGGTACTTTCCTCACTATCAGGGGGAAACTGGGGAGAGGTCCAACTGTGTGAAATTTGTGAATGGCCTCCGACCAAAAGTAAAGATGATGGTGAATTATCATGGTATTCACAACTTTGCACAATTGACCAACATGTGTAGGATCTTTGACGAAGATCGGCGGGAGAAGGTTGCATTTTACAGGAATGCCAATGCTAGTGATGGGAAAGAGAAGAAGCTTGTGACTCACAGTCGTGCTAAGCCATATTCTGCCCCTCCCGGGCAATATTGATGCAAGCTCCATTGGAGCTTGTAGGCCTAGGATCTTCTTCATCAATGGATTCCTTTGCTTCTTGGAAGATGAATGGCAGCGGAATGGAGAAGGAAGAGAGAGAGGAGACGCCACTTCAAGGAGAAGATGAGTCTAGAAGAAGCTCACCACCATAGGAGGCCATGGATAAGAGCTTGGAGGAAGAAGGAGATGAATGAAGGGAGGGGGAGAGAAGAGCACGAAATTTTGTGCTCCAAATGAGCTTTGAAATCTGAAGTTTAATATTCAAATGATCAAAGTTGAAAAAAATGCACACACATGACCTCTATTTATAGCCTAAGTGTCACACAAAATTGGAGGGAAATTCAAATTTCACTTGAATTTGAAATTGAATTTGTGGAGCCAAACTTTGGAGCCAAAATTTCACTAATTATGATTAGTGAATTTTAGTTATGGTTCAGCCCACTAATCCAAGATCAATTCCAAGATTCTCCACTAAGTGTGCTTAGGTGTCATGAGGCATGAAAAGCATGAAGGACATGCACAAAGTGTGACTATATGATGTGGCAATGGGGTGTAGTAAGCAAATGCTCACCTCCCCCTCTAAAATTTAATTGGATTGGGCTTCTACCAATTCAATTAAATTTATTTCCAACCACACACATCAAATATCCACTTAGTGCATGTGAAATTACAAAACTACCCCTAATACAAAAACTAGTCTAAGTGCCCTAAAATACAAGGGCTGAAAAATCCTATATTTCTAGGGTACCCTACCTACATTATGGAGCCCTAAATACAAGGCCCAAAAATAATGAAACCTTAATCTAATATTTACAAAGATAAGCGGGCTCGTACTTAGCCCATGGGCCCGAAATCTACCCTAAGGCTCATAAGAACCCTAGGGCCTTCTCTTGCATCTCTGGCCCAAGCTACTTGGAGTTTTTCTATCCAATGCCCTTGCGGAGTAGGATTGCATCATTCCCTCCCCCTTGAAAAGGATTTGACCTCAAATCCTGAGGTTCTTGATACTCTGGGCTCCTTCCCTTAACACCTGTAAAAAGAACAAAAACATATGTATTAGTGGTGTTTAGTATGTTGAAGTAAGGTAAGGTCTGAAAACTCATTTCCGGGGCATCTTCCCATGAAGGAACATGGTTCCTCACCAACTCAATGAGTGGTGCTACAAGTATAGAAAAATATGGGGCAAACCTTTTGTAAAAGTTTGTTAAGTCTTGGAAGCCCCAAATTTTTCTTACACTTGGTGGAGCGGGCCACTCAGGAATGACCTTTATTCTCTTAGGGTTCATGGGAACCCTTTGATCACAATTTAAAAAATTAAGAAAAGTAAAGCAATAGAACATACCTTTTTCTGTATTTTCATGTTGATTATTCCTACCAAAAAGTATGACAAACCTAAGGTGTCCCATATGTGTGCCTAAGTTTGTATTGAAACTAAAAATAAGAACAAACCTACCTAATGAGTCCCTATGTACACAAATCATGAAGATGTTGGGTGCATGAGTAATTTTACAAAAGAGTGTTGCACCACCCAAAGCATTCATCACACCACCTATTTTAGGGATTTGGTGCCTAATAATACCTATTTTGGGCACCAACAAAGCACAAGGATTTAATCTCTTGCGAACCAAACCCTCATCCAACAACTCCTTTACTTGAGGAATAAACTCAAGCCTAAGAGATGTGGCAATGCTAACAAGTGTCTTTTTACAAAGGAGAAAATGTGGAGGTTGTCTAAGAAGGGAAATTTCTTTAATATTTGTCTTTATTTCAAAATGTCTTTCCTTCTTAGCTAACCTCTTGGAGGAGACACTTACCTCCTTACACTCCTCCTTAACCATTAAAGGTTGTCCTTCTTCTTGGGGGTAGATCTCTTCACTAGATTCTTCCCCTTTTGCTTCTTCACTTTTACTAGAGGAAGGTGAAGTAGTAACCTCATCTTGGCTACTATAAATGTCTTGGCCCCTCATAATCATGGTTTTCTTGGTGGGGCATTGAGAAGTAATGTGTCCTCTTCCAAGACATTTAAAGCACTTCATGGAGCTAGTCTTCTCTTGCATACTAGCCTTAAGGGGTTGCTTTTCTATTGTCTTCCCCTTATCATCTTTGGGCTTAGAAGGTCTCACCCCTAAGATTCCTTGACCTTGGTCTTTCTTTGGATAAGAGTGAGAGCCATAAGATTTTGAAGTAGACTTCCTTTTAAGTTGTTGCTCTACCCTTATTTCCCAATCTAAATTGGCCTCTACATTGTCCTTCCCATGGAAGTATGGGAGTTTAATGTTAACCTCTTGAGGCTTTCTTTCATTTTCTCTCCTATGGGAGTGAGGTCTAAGATGTGACCTATGCCTTCCTTCATAATAGTCACGAAGTTCTTCACTTAGGCTCTTGCAAGAGTTATGACTACTATAGGAGACATGTTTTTCTCTTTTCATTTCTTTCATTATTTTTCTTCTTTCTTCCTCTCTTATTTTCTTTCTTTCATCTTGACTTATTTCTTCCACTCTTTTTTTACCTTTTTCTTTTCTCTCTTGTTTTTCTTTCCACAACTTAAGGGATCTCAACTCATCTAATATCTTATACAAGGGGTCCTTAGGAGTAGAACCCTCACCATTAACACTAGATGAAGAATGAAGACTCATGTTGGTTCCTAAGTTATGGTTCTTTCTTGTTGGGGGTTTGAAAACAAAAGGTAAAATAAACTATGGTTGAAACTAGCCAAAATAAACACTAAAAGAGGTGTGAAAGATAAGGTAAAAACTAATTAGTAAAAGGCAAGCTATCTAGGCAGTTTGACAATGGAGGGTAAAGGAAATAAGCTATGAAAATAAGCAAGAAATTAAAGTGCAAGAAATGCAAACTAGGCGGATCCTAAGAGTGTTTGGATGACCTCATTTAAGGTTCCCAACAAAACACTCACTATCCTAAGGGGAAATTGCCTAAAATTATTACACACAAATGGAAGTAGGGTGACCTAGCGGAGGCTCCCAACTTACTTCCAATGAAAGGCCTTTTTGTTACAAAATTTGAAAGCAAAGCAAATTGCCAATTACAAAATTACAAAGAAAAAAGTCCTCAATTGTGGTGGCTATTCTCTCTTTAGTGTTTCACTCAATTTGGAGTGCTTCTTAGTCCAATAGCTCTTAAGGTGGTTGGCCCCTTGCTTCTTGACTCAAATTCTTCAAGATATGGCACCAATCCTCCTTTCCAATTCCCTATATGGCAACTCACAAGCAAGGAAACAAAGAGACAAGCAATAACCAAAGACAAAAAAAAATGAAATGAAAGCTAAACCAATAGAGTTTTAACAAGACAAATTTCCAAGGATTATTCAACAATTAAAGCAATGAAAAGCACAAAAAGCAAGCTAGGACTCAAAGAGAAACCTAGAATGGCTCTAGAGTAGAGTAGAAAAACTCTAAAAAAAAAGACTCAAGAAACCTCTAGTTTTGGCACTTGTTTTCACAATAATGTTCAATTGAAATTTCAGAACTAGTATTGGTATAAAATATGCACCAATTATAGAACAAATTTTGAGCCAAAACAACAAGCACACTTTCCTTTCACTTTCCTTTTTTTTTCCTGGACACTGATTTTTCTGCCAACTTGTGAGATTTTTATTATTTTTTTCTTTAATCCAAATCGCTTGATTCTTTTTTTATAATTTTGGTCCAGATGTCTAGAAAATTCAGTAAAAGTTTCAGCTCAAAAAACGTAGTTACCAATTCCCAGTAATTTATACAAGTTCGTATGTTCAAGCTGCCAGCACCAGCGATTTCAGCCTAGAAATCAAGAGTAGTGTTTATGTTGCTTAAGGCTTGGATAGTTACAATTTGTGTTTGCTTATGCTCAATTATCTTGAATAACACAATTAAAGAGAGCTTAAGACTTATTTTGATTCACAAATCCAGCCACAACTCAGCACCACAACTCAACTTCATCATAGGCATCATGTAGGAAACTTAGAAAGCAAAAAAAAAAGTTCAAGAACAAGACTACTTCTAGGAATTGATTTAGAACATGTTATGAACTAAATAACATGCATGAATTAGACTCAAAATTCAAAAGATAGGCTAAGAATGACAAGAATACATGAACAAATGTATCTATAATTCAATCAACAAAATAAAATTCAACACAAACTTAGAACATAATGTGACAATTACTATGACTAAACATGACTCTAAGACAACATGGATTAAGTGATTTACACTTAGATTTTTGTGTTTTTTTTTTCTAATCAATATTTTGGAACAAAATTTAGATCTAAAGGTTCAGAACAAGAATATTATGAATGAAAATTGATAGAACCTAAAATCAACACAAAAACAAGATTCAAGAGTAGATCTACAAAATTTGAACCATAGAAATGCAAGAACAAGTGTAGATCTAAGATTTAATCGGTTTATTTTTTTTTAATCTACTCTAAACAGCACCAAACCACAAGACAATGGAGGATATACATGGAGAATAAGATGAAGAACAAGGAATTAAAGAGAATTCACCGAACAAAAAGATAGAGGAAGCAAAAGAACATCACCTAGATGAAGATGCTCTTGATACCACATGATGCAAGCTCCATTGGAGCTTGTAGGCCTAGGATCTTCTTCATCAATGGATTCCTTTGCTTCTTGGAAGATGAATGGCAGCGGAATGGAGAAGGAAGAGAGAGAGGAGACGCCACTTCAAGGAGAAGATGAGTCTAGAAGAAGCTCACCACCATAGGAGGCCATGGATAAGAGCTTGGAGGAAGAAGGAGATGAATGAAGGGAGGGGGAGAGAAGAGCACGAAATTTTGTGCTCCAAATGAGCTTTGAAATCTGAAGTTTAATATTCAAATGATCAAAGTTGAAAAAAATGCACACACATGACCTCTATTTATAGCCTAAGTGTCACACAAAATTGGAGGGAAATTCAAATTTCACTTGAATTTGAAATTGAATTTGTGGAGCCAAACTTTGGAGCCAAAATTTCACTAATTATGATTAGTGAATTTTAGTTATGGTTCAGCCCACTAATCCAAGATCAATTCCAAGATTCTCCACTAAGTGTGCTTAGGTGTCATGAGGCATGAAAAGCATGAAGGACATGCACAAAGTGTGACTATATGATGTGGCAATGGGGTGTAGTAAGCAAATGCTCACCTCCCCCTCTAAAATTTAATTGGATTGGGCTTCTACCAATTCAATTAAATTTATTTCCAACCACACACATCAAATATCCACTTAGTGCATGTGAAATTACAAAACTACCCCTAATACAAAAACTAGTCTAGGTGCCCTAAAATACAAGGGCTGAAAAATCCTATATTTCTAGGGTACCCTACCTACATTATGGAGCCCTAAATACAAGGCCCAAAAATAATGAAACCTTAATCTAATATTTACAAAGATAAGCGGGCTCGGACTTAGCCCATGGGCCCGAAATCTACCCTAAGGCTCATAAGAACCCTAGGGCCTTCTCTTGCATCTCTGGCCCAAGCTACTTGGAGTTTTTCTATCCAATGCCCTTGCGGAGTAGGATTGCATCAAATATGGAAACCATTTTGGGGAGAAAGGACCAGTGGAGGACATCACCTAGATGGTGGGAGTTCTCAGCCAGTTAACAGAGTGTCTCAGCCTGCTGGTAGAGGTCGTGGTGGTGGTGGTGCTCCTACTACACTTGCTACGCCAACCCGGTGTGGTAAGTGTGGTAAGATGGGTCATTTTGCTCGCGAGTGCCCAGATAGTGACGTGACTTGTTTCAACTACCAAGGTAAGGGCCACCTCAGTACTAGTTGTCCATATTCGAGGAGGGAGAAAAGGAGTGGAAGTCTGAATAACCAGAGTAGAAGACCAAGGACCACAGGGAGAGTGTTTGCTCTTAGTGGTGTTGATGCTGCACAGTCTGATGATCTCATTCAAGGTATGTGTTTCATAAGTCAAGTTCCCTTGGTTGTATTGTATGATTCAGATGTGACCCATTTGTTTATTTCTCGTGTCTGTGTTTAAAAACTTGCCTCACCTATGTCTTCCTTGAAATTTGACTTGATTGTGAATACACCTGCTAGTGGGTCTGTTTTAACTTCTTATGTGTGCTTGCAATGTCCTATCTTAATTTCTGATAGACAGTTTCTGATGGATTTAGTTGTTTTACAATTGAATCAGATTGATGTTATTCTTGGTATGGACTGGTTATCTTCCAATCACGTCTTATTAAATTGTTTTGAGAAATTTGTTGTCTTTCCTGAGTATGGTGTGAGTGAAGGTGATATGTTTTTGTCTGCTAACCAAGTTAAGGCATCTTTGAGGGAGGATGCACGAGTATACATGATCTTAGCTAGTATGAGTGTCGAGACCAAAACCGTTGTGAGTGATATACCATTGGTGAGAAAGTTTCCAGAGGTGTTTGAGGAGATGTCAAGATTACCACCGGAGAAAGAGGTCGAGTTCTCTATAGACCTAGTGCCCAATACTTGATCCATATCCATAGCACCTTATAGGATGTCCTCTATGGAGTTGAGCGAGCTTAAGAAACAGTTAGAGGAACTCTTAGAGAAACAATTTGTGAGGCCTAGTGTGTCAACCTGGGGAGCGCCGGTGTTGTTAGTTAAGAAGAAGGATGGGACAATGAGGCTATGTGTAGATTATCTTTAGTTGAATAAGGTAACAATTAAGAATAGGTACCCTTTGCCTAGGATAGATGACCTGATGGACCAATTAGTAGGAGCTTGTGTGTTCAGTAAGATAGATCTTAGGTCAGGTTACCACCAAATTAGAGTAAAGCCTAAAGATGTTCCAAAGACTGCCTTTAGGACCCATTACGGCCATTATGAGTACTTGGTTATGCCTTTTGGTGTGACCAACGCCCCTAATGTGTTCATGGATTATATGAATAGGATCTTTCACCCCTACCTAAATAGTTTTGTAGTAGTCTTCATAGATTATATCTTGGTGTATTCTAAGACAAGTGAGGAACATGAGGAGCATCTGAGAGTTGTGTTGCAAACCCTCAAAGACAATAGATTGTATGCTAAGTTGTCCAAGTGTGATTTTTGGCTAGAGAAGGTGAGCTTCTTAGGGCACACTATATCCAAGGGAGGGATAGTAGTAGATCTTTCCAAGGTAGAGGCGGTGATGAGTTGGGAGAGTCCTAAGTCAGTGTTTGAGATTAGGAGTTTCCTTGGTTTAGCATAATACTGTCGTAGATTCATAGAGGGTTTTTCTAAGCTAGCCTTGCCTTTGACTAAGCTTACTCGTAAGGGTCAAGTTTTTGTGCGGGATGCCCAGTGTGAGAGTAGTTTCTGTACCCTTAAGGAAAGGTTGACCACTGCACCAATTTTAGTATTACCTGACCCGAGTGAACCCTTTGTGGTGTACTGTGGTGCATCCAAGATGGGTTGGGGTGGAGTGCTTATGCAACGGGGATAGGTAGTGGCATATGCTTCTCGACAGCTCAATATACATGAAAGGAATTACCCCACACACGATCTTAAGTTAGCAGCCGTAGTTTTTGCTCTTAAGCTTTGGACGCATTGCCTTTATGGATCTAAATTTGAGGTGTTTAGTGACCATAAGAGCCTTAGATATTTGTTTGGTCAAAACAAGCTTAACATGAGGCACAGGAGATGGTTAGAGTTCCTTAAGGATTACGATTTTAAGCTTAGTTATCACCCAGGTAAAGCCAATGTAGTAGCTGATGCCTTGAGTTGAAAATCCCTTCAAATGTCTGCTTTGATGGTTAGAGAGTTAAACCTCTTAGAGCAGTTTAGAGACATGATTTTGGCATGTGAGATCACCTCTGGTAGCATTAAGTTGGGTATGTTGAGAGTCACCAATGAACTCTTGAGCGAGATCCGTGAGGGTTAGAAGTCTGACCTATTCTTGTCAGCCAGTTAGAGTCCATAGTTGCAGGGAGAGAGAGTAGGTTTAGAGTAGGGCCTGATGGAGTCTTGAGATTTCAAGATAAGGTTTGTGTTCCTAGTGTACCCCAAGCTTAGGAGAACGATCTTAGAAGAGGGCCATAGAAGTAGTCTGAGTATCCACCTGGGAGCGACTAAGATGTACAAGGGCCTTAGGCAGATGTTTTGGTGGCCAGGTATGAAGAGAGAAGTTAATGAGTTTGTTCTTGCATGCCTAGTGTGTCATAAAGCTAAGATAGAACACCAAAAGCCTTCAGAGAAGTTGCAATCTTTAGAGATACCTGAGTGGAAGTGGGATAGCATCTCCATGGATTTCGTGGTGGGGTTACCTAGGACCCCCAAAGGTTTAGATTCCATTTGGGTTATTGTAGACAGGTTGACCAAATCTACTCACTTCATCCCAATTAACATCAAATATTCCTTAGAGAGGTTGACTAGCTTGTACGTCAGTGAGATAGTTAGATTGCACGGCGTTCCTTCTAGCATAGTCTCTGATAGAGATCCCAGATTTACCTCTAGATTTTGGGAGAGTCTTCATAAAGCCTTGGGGACCAAACTTAAGTTGAGTTCTGCTTACCACCCACAAACTAACAGTTAGACCGAGCGCACCATCCAATCCTTAGAGGACCTCTTGAGAGCCTATGTGTTAGAGCAGAGGGGTAGTTGGGATAGTTTCTTACCTTTGATTGAATTTACATACAACAATAGTTTTCACTCCAGTTTAAGTATGGCGCCTTACGAGCCATTGTATGGTAAGAGATGTAGGACACCTCTATGTTGGGTAGATCCCGGTGAAAGCATTGCCTTAGGACCTAAGGTGGTTCAGCAGACCACTGAAAAGGTTAAGTTGATCCAAGAAAGGATGAGAGCAACCCAAAGTAAGCAGAAGAGCTACTATGATAGGAGAAGAAAGGACCTTGAATTTATTGTAGGTGATCATGTATTTCTGAGAGTCACTCCGTGGACTAGGGTTGGTAGGGCATTGAAGTCCCGTAAGCTCACACCTAGATTCATTGGTCCCTTTGAAATCCTAAAGCGTGTCGGCCCAGTTACGTATCAGGTGGCCTTGCCACCATCTCTCTCAAATCTCCATAGTGTCTTCCATGTCTCTTAGCTAAAAAAATATGTTCATGATTCGTCACATGTGATCGAGTTGGATAACGTCCAAGTGAAAAAGAACTTGACATATGATACACTACCACTGAGAATCAATGATCGTATGGTTAAGCAACTAAGGGGGAAAGGGATTTCCTTGGTCAAAGTAGTATGGGGAAGTGCTTCGAGCGAGGATGCCACTAGGGAATTAGACGGCCAGATGCGTGATGCATATCCTACCTTATTCGATACCGGTAAGTTTTGAGGGCGAAACTTCTTTCAAGGGGGATGGAATTGTAACAATCATGTCTTTTAAGCTTTCCTATAAATAAATAAATAAATAAAATCAGTTAGGTCATAATTTCCCCACTATATAAACCTACTTTTAATCCATAGCAGCTTTTACAAAACACCTTCTGTCCCTTTTTCTTTTTCTGACGCACAAGAACCCTAACAAAGCAACCGGAGGAGAACCTCTAGAGAGCACCAGAAATGCCACAATTGGTAACGGAGAACGTTTGAGCGACTACATCGAGGTAAGGGATGAGTTACTCACACTTGGGGATTATAAAAAGCATGTATAGGGATCCGCAGAGGATTAATTCTTGGTTGTTTTTATAAAATTTTAATTCATGAACTCTTTCAAACTAAATATTTCATACGCTAAATTGAGTGTAATATTTATTATCATGAAATTCTATGATCCTGTTTAGTGTATACTGATATGATATTTTTTTAGTGTATATCAGATTTTTTTTAATTGTCAACTATTATTACTTGATTTCTTTTTGTATATTAACGCGTATGATTTTTTTTGTTTTGCGCTTGTGATTTACCATTTTTTTGTTGGAATGTGTCAGTGAATTGTTATCATTTAAATGAAGGATTTGACCCAAATAATTGTATTCCCTTTTGTTTGTAATCAAAATTTAATGAATCACGCATATTGTGGCTTTGTTGAAATGCAATATATATATCTCACGTTTGTTTTAAATTCCCAGTACGTTGTGATTTACAAATGCAATAAATATTCCCTTTTGTTGAAATTGCAATTCCCACGTACTGTACTTAGACGTTGTTATATATATATAAGTACTCTTGTACCACGGTACATGCTTCTCGTGGCTTGAAAGTTTAATCTCACTTTACTTATTCTTAGAACATAAAAAAATAATAGTAATAATAATAAATAAAATAAGGATATAGAAGAGTTGTTTTCCAAATGTTTAATGGTCTAAAAAGAATTGCAGTGGGTAAAGAAAAAAGAACTGGTACGTTAAGGTGTAGTATGTATGTTAAATATGTTAATGAATTTTCAAGGTGCAATAATATATGTTAATAATTGGAAATATTAATTCATAAGCGTGTGTGTGTATATATATATATATATATAAAGTAGATATCAAGCTTTTTGGTGAAAGTGCCATGTACCTGATTCCTCGTGACACTGTTTTTGCTGTTGAGATTTCCTATAGCAGTTTAACATATATATTTGAGCGTTAAGAAACATTTGGAAGTATACAAAATGGTTTGATACTATGTTTATTTTTGTCTCAGTGTATTTCAAGTATGCATCTTCACTGTAATAATAATAATAATAATAATAATAATAATAATAATAATAATAATAATAATAATAATAATAATAATAATAATAATAATAATAATAATAATAATAATAATAATAATAATAATAATAATAATAATAATAATAATAATAATAATAATAATAATAATAATAATAATAATAAGTAAAATAATGTTATAGAAATTATTGTTTCATAGTGATTATTTTTGTTACTTATAAATTAATTGTTGTAGAAGTTTTTCTTTATTATTTTGTTAAATTAATATATTTCTATTTAATTTATATTTTTTTGTTTTGTTTTGTTGCGTCAAGTAAATGTTACTATTGAATGATATGTGTAGGATGCATGAGATGCGATAAATTATTTTATTATGAAATTGGGATTGAGATTGTGTGTAAGTGATAATCATTTGGTACATAATGGATTGTGAATTACATGATTGTTGAGATGTTGTATGTATTGAGTTGTGAACTATGAATCATGTAATCACACAACTGTAAGACCTTTTAAGGGGGATGAGTTATGCGCGATGAGTTGTGATGGGATCCACTATGGGAACCAGACAAGTTTAATCACTTCAGGAGCAATGAGTTAAAATAATTTAAAAAAAATAATTGAGATTTTGAAAACAATTGAGTAGTTGTGTGCATTGCATAATTCATAGGTAGAGTTTGTGTGTTCAAATGTTTTTCTTTTGGGTTGGACCTGAATTAGGAGGGAGAGGCCTTGACGGACTCTTTGGAGTGTAGGCCTTGGGGGTCTCCCGGTTTGAGTGCTCCTATAAGATTGTGTCGATCCCACATGGTTAGAGCATTCTCGCAAAACAGCGTGATCCTAACTGGTCTCCCTATGATTTCACTTAGTGAGAGTGATCTAACATACCCATTGTCTGGTGTGTCTTGTCATGTACTCCTAGGTGCCCGACGAGTTTTTCACTGAAAAATGGTACCACATTGCATGTAGGCTTGAGTCTTGAGTATTTGTTGCATAACGCATGTGTTTGACTTTCATTGAGTTAACAATTGTGATTTGATGTTATTTTTTGGAGTGTGTGAACTTGAATGGACGTGAATAATGTGTGTGATTTTGTGAAGTGATGTTCTTTATATAAATTCAGCTTTGAGTATTATATGTTTTACATGCTCTAATGTTTTATTATATATGGATGTGATAACTCATTTCCAGTGTGTGTTTGTGTTTGGGCTGATTGTCATTTTGTTCAGGTGAGCCATCACATGATGAGTTCTACGCTAGAGATTGAGAGACTTAGTCCGTGATAGGGATATGCTCTAATAAGTATGACATTGGGGCATAGGATTGTACTCCTCATGTTATAATTTCCGTGAATGATATGATTGTGTTATAATTTCCGTGGATGGCCTTGTTTTGAGTCGGGATAACTTTTTTTTATTCGAACAATTTTTACTATGTTTTCACTAAGTGGATGTGAACCTTTTATCCTTTCTAATTGATCTAAAGTCAATGTGTTTTTAGAAAAAAAAAATCTGCATGATTATATTTCCTTTTATTCGTTATTTGTGAGGGTAGAGGGTGTCACAATCTCTACCACCAAATCATTATTTAAAGAAGACACAAAAAGCTTAAGTTTCTCCTCACACGAACAAGACATGAATGAATGGGTGCACCAAAATCAAATTGCACAAGCAACGGAATCCCACTTATAATACATTTACCTTGGATTAGATCTTTGGATTTCAAAGTTTCGGCACCGTTATGAGTAAAGACCCTTCCCGTGGGCTTTGGATGTGCAATTTGGTCGTTCAGATCCCCATTTTGAACTTTCACCATCTCTTCCTTGGTAGTGAGGAAAGTACCTCACCCGTTCCTCAAACTTGGCTGCATATTCAGCCACCGTCATGTTCCCCTGCTTGAGCTTTAGAAACTTCATCTCCTTCTTGTTTCTAACATCTTTGGGATATTATTACTCCAGAAGTACCATCTTGAAGATTTCCAAGCATTGGCGAGTGTTCTCCCACCAATACTCAGCTTCTACCAGAGTATATGTACCAAATGCAACCTTCTGCCCCTCCGGGCACACCATCACTTGAAAGATTTTCTCAATCTCCCTTATCCATTTCTGAGCACCATCAGGGTTGTATCCTCTATTCAAACTAGGTGTATTGTTTTGTTGGAACTGATCCAACCCTTGATACTCAGTAGCTCCAACAACTTCTCTCATATTCTAATTCCCCATAGCAAGAGCTAAGGCTTGGAGAGCATCAACTATGGCACAATGATTTTGTCCAACCATTTCCCCCTATGCAAACCAAGAAGTGAGAACATGAAAGGAATACACACAAGAAAAAGAACATAACAATATCACACCTATCTCAAGTCTTTACTTAAGTTACTCTTAAGAGTTGATGCCTCGAGAAATCACTTCTAAAACAGTTCTCTCTCGAGACATTAACACTCATTTTTCATCTTTTGTATTCCTGGCCGCTTGCCATAGTGTCCCATTGCACTTCATGAATTATACAAATGGCTAATCTGATAACTCATGACAAGGCACTGAAACCCATGGTATAGCAGACATCAGGGATACAAACATGTTATGACAATCAAGTCTCTATAACTCATGGAAATAGAACAAGGTGAGTAAGTTCCAAACACAAACAACCAAAGTAACTATCAAACAATCAGGTGCTCAAACATCATACATTCAACAAGGTAACCACAAAATGCACAGAGAAACACAACAGACTATCTAACAACCTCCCCATTTTTGGTTTTGGTAATGACAAATCCATATGATGTGTATTGATGTTTCCTTTCATAGTACATGTTCTACAACATGTTTCACAAACACGTTAGTGGCATCTTTTCAATTCAAGTTTAAGTGGTACTTATACTCAATTGTAATCAATCATCAAAAGCATCAATTTTTCTCCCCCTTTTTGGCATCACAAAGCATAAAAGAGTGTGAATCATAAAGAAATCAAACAATTAAAATCAAGACACAGAAAATAGAGAATATAAAGATATCATATCATTGATTAAAAAAATTACAATTGATTGATAAAAATAAAGCTTCTTAAGCAAAACATAGAACAAAAGTTAAGCTTAGACCATATGCTTACATCCTAAAATTACTAATAATATTTATTATAAAAAATTGACAAGATAGAAAATACATATGTATAGTTTAGATAAGACGAAATATAATTTTTATTTTATCTTCTATTTTTTCTAAACATATTAGTTTATTTTATATTTATATATAAGATAAATAAGATAAGATATTAGATTTATTTTATATTTATATATAAGATAAATAAGATAAGATAAGATGCAATCAATAATAGATAATTAAAATTGCTAGAAATTAGTATAGATAGAGATTAGAAGAATCAAAGGACATCAAATAGAGAGAGAGACAGAAATAAAGAAGAAAGTGAGATTAAAACATTTGAAAAAGCGAGAATACAAAGGAAGGGAACGTCGTGTGACTATAGGATACGTTGTAGGAGCATCTAGTCTAGAGGCTTAAAAAGATCTTCAAGAGGTGAGTAAAACATACTCTTAAAACTTCCATGCTATAATTGTTTTGAGAATGTATAGTTATGTATATGCTTTTGATATAAAGAGATTGGAATTTTTCAGTATTCACAAGAATATGTTTGGATTATATTTGAAACCTTAAATGTAATGGGTATGATATTAAATGGGTTTTTGTGACAGTAATTATGTTTCAATATTGTGATGGTTCCTTCTATTTTCCTTTTGGATAGAATTATTATTTTGATGAGAATTTGATGTTTCGATTACCTTTGGTGGTGTAAGCATAAGCAAAGAATTTTCACGTGACTACAATACTCTTAAAGGTTCAACCTGCTCTGATACCACTAAATGTGACACCCTCTACCTCGACATATATGTAAATAAATAAAATATATAAAAATATATTGGTAAACAAAATCACATGGGTAAAAGGTTCACATTCACTTCAATTACCAAATAAAACCTTTTCAACTCGAAACAAGGCCGTCAAGATTTACAAAATGTTTTGTTAAATCAGTGAGGTAAAATGAAATAGGCTAACATCATGCAATTAATATAAACTTATGTCCCAATGTCGCATCCTATCAAAGCATTGTGTCTCGACGTCCTTCAGTACAAGGTTCCTTAAAGCGATTCACCTAATCATCTGCTCCGCCGAACATAAAGTTCAAGATCATCACAGGATCCAAACACAAATAACACACAGGGAGTGAGTTATCACATTTCTAACTAATGGAGAGAAACAAGATAACTAGATATACATATCATATAAACAAAATAAAACTTACTTAAACATAACTTACGTAATTCCAACACTTTGTCATTCAAAATTCACTTTTCAATCATCAATCACACCTTTCAATCATCAATCACAATACACATGAATCACACACACTAATCAAGACATAATAAAACATCAATTTCATAGTAAACAATTAGCAAGCGCATGAAACAATTATGCTAAGACTCAAGCTTATAAGCAATGTGGTAACTGTTGGATCAAGTGGGCTCGGAATAATTAAGAAGGGGGATTGCATTAATTATTAATGTGTCTTGACTAATTAAAAATTTATCCTTCTTAATATTACTATATTCAATTAGGCTTTACTACTAAGTTATGAGGAAGTAAATAACAGAAACAATAACTTAACCAAAAGTAAAGCGGCAATTAAAAGTACACAACAGAAATTAAAGAGTGTAGGGAAGAAGAAGACAAACACAAGATTTATACTGGTTCGACCACAACTTATGCCTACATCCAGTCCCCAAGCAACCAACGATTCTTGAGATTTCTTTCAACCTTGTAAAGTCCTTTACAAGCTAAAGATCCACAAGGTATGTACCTTCCCTTGTTCTCTTTGAACAACCAAGTGGATGTATCCTCCACTTGAACTAATCCACAAGAGATGTACCCTCTCTTGTTCTCAGTATAACAACCCAAGTAGATGTACCCTCTACTTGTGCCACAAAGGATGTACCCTCCAATGTGTTAGGACAAAGAATTCTTAGGCGGTTAGTCCCTTGAATTCTTTGTGAGGGGGATACAAAAGATATCTCAGGCGATTAGTCCTTTGAAATCATTTGCATAAAGGGAAAGGGAAAAAGATATCTCAGACGATTAGTCCTTTGAAATCTTTTGTAAGAAACAGAAGATATCTCAGGCGGATAGTCCTTTGAAATCTTTTGTCAAGAGGGAGAAGGGAAGAAACAAAAGAATTATCAGGCGGTTAGTCCTTTGAATCTTTTGGCAAGAGAAAGAAGTGAATGAAGAAGAAGAGTAGCACAAGTTTTTGAAAAATGAACTTTTCTTGGAAAAGAAGGTATTGAACAAAAACTCTTAGAAAGAAGTTGAGAAATAAATCAAAAATTTCTGTAAAAACTCTTTATGGAAATTCATGCCATGGTCACATATTTATAATCATTTGATGACTCAAGTCAAAGTTTGTGACTCTTGGCAATTTCTTTAAAACCAGTCACCATTTAAAAACTGTGACTCTTTTGAAAACTAGTAACTTAAAAAGTTGTGACTTTTGAAAAAATCTTTAGAAACAAGTCACTTGAAGAATTGTGACTTTTGGAAATTTATTTTTCGAAATCAGTCACCGGTAATCGATTACTATCAAGGTGTAATCGATTACCATCAAGGTGTAATCGATTACACATCAACAGATGTCACTCTTCATGTTTAAATTTGAAAATCAAAACGTTTAGAAACTCTAGTAATCGATTACACATATTGTGTAATCGATTACACAAGTTTGAAATTATTTGAAAGGTTTTATCACAAGCTGTTACTCTTGAAATTTGAAATCTAACGTTTTAAAATATTGGTAATCGATTACATGCTCATGGTAATCGATTACAGCTTTGTAAATCAGTTTAAAAACAATGTTAGCTACTGGTAATCGATTACTACCTTCTGGTAATCGATTACCAGAGAGTAAAACTCTTTGGTAAAAAATTTTGTGAAAAATTCTTGTGCTACTCAATGTTTTGAAAAACTTTTTCAGTACTTATCTTGATTGAGTCTTCTCTTGATTCTTGAATCTTGAGTCTTGAATCTTGATCTTGATTGTACTTGAATCTTGATTCTTCAAACTTGATTGTTCTTGAATCTTGAATCTTGAATCTTGAAACTTGATTGTTCTTGAATCTTGATTCTTTAAAACTTGATTCTTGAAGCTTTTTTGACTCCTGATTCTTTGGAACTTGCTTAACTTTTGATTCTTCGGCATCATCAAAATAATCTTGGAAGTCATTGCTTCCACAATCTCCCCCTTTTTGATGATGACAATCCTGAAATCAAGAGAATACATACAAGTGTTGTTCTACCGTTCACTCATCTCTTTCTCCTCCTTTCTTTTTGAATTTATGCTTAATTTTAAAGCTTTGAAAAGGCTACTGGTTCCTAAATAGGAAACCTACAATTTCTCTTTAACACTGCGCATCAATACTTTTCTCAATATCAACACTGGTCAGGTTATTGTACAATTCACAACTCACAACATAATTATTGTCACATAAGTGTTAAACACAAACACTTATTTGCAACCAAATATCATTCCCACAATTTAACATCTCATAACTCATACACATCACACAATAATCATATTTGCAAGACACAAAACATATATATATATATATATATATATATATATATATATATATATATATATATATATATATATATATATATATATAGTAAATCAAGCTACATTATTTTTAATCAAAAGAGTTTTTATAACAATTAATTTAATGTTACATCAAAAGAAATTACCACTAGGCATTAACCTTACAACTTTATTTATTTTATTATTTTAGTATTACAATAAATATATACACACAACATGTTGATCATCGTCATGGAAAAATATAGAATAAGATAATAATTCATATACAATAAGTCATTAAAAATAATACTATTTAGAATATAATTCACGTCAATAAAAAGAACTCAACTTTTTAAGGGTTCACACTCAACACAAGAACACATTAATTTCACAACAATTTCTAATTGGGACATCAACTGGTTCATCAAACATATATAATTCATATATAATTCACAGTTATAATTATAAGGGTAAAATAAAAATTGCAAAAACACCCCCAAAACACATTCTAATTGATACTCCAAGGATCCCTACACATGTTCTCACTAATTCCCAATTGTGAATAACCCATCCCTTACCTCTAAGCGGACTCACGTGTCTTCCAACAGCGATAAGGGCATCTTTAACGATTTCCTGAGATTCCTCCAGTTTTTCCTCCGACTGCTCCGATAGAGTTCCCAAACGTCAGAGAGACGAAGAAGGGATTGAAGCCTCCATATGTACTATCTTCGTGCGATTCCTTTTTCTCTCTCTGTGAATATTACCTCACAAATCCCAACTTGAACGTGTGCGGAATTGAATCTCAAACCACATATCAAAATTTCATAAAAATCCAACAGTTAACGAAATCGGGATCATAGTTTTACTCGGATGGTTTTGGGTTTCTGCGGGAAAAGAAAAGGCTACGATGCAAAGTGTATTTCTCCTAGCCCCAACATGATTTCGAAATTCCCAACGGTGAGAATACTCAGAATTGAGTTTCAAACCTGGTGTTTTAATTTCACGAAGATCCAACGGTGAATGAGTCCGAGATCATTATTTTTCTGAGACGGATTTGGTGGTCTGCGAGAAAGGAGAGGGTTTTGGAAGGAGAAGAGAGAAAAACGAAAATGAGGAAAAGAGGAGGCATCATCAGTCTTGAAAACTAACCTAACATATCACTATTTATACCTAGAGTACTCACAGCTTATTATTTACTCTATTTATTTATTTTTATTATTTTATATAAAGGAACTCTATTTTATTTCTTATCAAATGAATAAATCAAATATATATATATATATATATATATATATATATATATATATATATATATATATATATATATATTAAAGCATTATTTTATTACAATTATTTTTTCTATATTTATTTAATTATAAAAAAACTCATCATTTTTCTAAAACTATTTTTTTATAATTAGCAATCCTTTTTAAATTAGCTTACGAAAAAATATGATGTTATAATTCCACTCCCTTAAAAGAAGTTTCATTCCTGAAAGATCGAAAAAAAAATATTACGCATATGGTTCTCAAAATCAAGTTGTGTGCCCAGTTGAAACTCTTTTCCGTGACTTCGATTATAAGACTCTTCTGCACTTAGCAACCAAATCCGACGATCCTCGTTTACTCAATGATAGTATTTCATAAGTTATGTTTTCTCATGAGAGTGACATCTCAACAACAATAGAATGTTAATGACATACTATTTGGAGTAGGATAATATCATAGGAGACACTGATGACAATTTGAAACGAACAAATATACACAAGAAAATGCGACTGGCCACTTAATCGACTCTTTTTCGAACATGGAATGGTTCAAGAAAATAAATATGAGTTTTGAGACTCTCACACTCTACCAACTCTAGTCCATAAAAGACTATCACGGATACACGATTTGCCTACCCTTGGGTCTAAGCCTCTTTCTTCAACACGATCTTTCTCACTTTGGTATACTTGACTCGTAACTCTCACTTAGGTTCAAGAAATTGTAACGGTTCCATTCTATGGTTTCCTACTGATACTAACTAGGTACTAACTGAATAAGCAAAACATACCACTTTTCACTTCTATAAACTTGTCTTAAGGTTTACTCCCTATATCAAAATTTCATGAAAATTCAACGGTTAACGAAATCGGGATCATAGTTTTACTGGGATGGTTCTGGGTTTCTATGGGAAAAGAAAAGGCTACAATGCGAAGTGTATTTCTCCCAGTTCCGACATTATTTCAAAATTCCCAACGGTGAGAATGCTCGGAATTGAGTTGAAAACCTGGTGTTTAAATTTCATGACGATCCAACGGTGAATGAGTCTGAGATCATCGTTTTTCTGAGACATGTTTGGTGGTCTGCGAGAAAAGAGAGGGTTTTGGAAGGAGAAGAGAGAAAAATGAAAATGGGGGAAAGAGGAAGCATCGTCGGTCCGAAAATTAGGGATGGGTAAGTGGGCCAGCCTGCCCACGTAAGGCCCGCCCACATAAGCTCGCATTGGCAGCGGACCAGACCAGTTCGCCCGCTTCTTACACATACCAAATAAATTGGTCTGCCCCGCCCCGCGGACCCCGCGGGTCAAACGGACCGGTCCGCGGGTCTAGTTTTAAAAGAATTTCAATTTCAATAAAAATATAATACAATCAAATTAAGTTCAATAAAAATGTAAATAAAATCTCAACAATTAGTCAATTACATCAATAAAATAAATAATATCTTAACAAAAAAAATTCAAGCAATAAATCTAAAATGTGAAATTTAAACATCAGCAACAACAAATGATTACATATTTGAAGTAGCTTGAGCCTTCTCTATCTTCACATCTTTATCTTCTTTTCCTAAAACTCAAAATAATAATAAATATTAAAATAAAGTCAAGTTAAGTGATTAAAAGAAAACAATTATTACACATTATTTACCTTGCATATCAAATCCTAATAACCAATTTCGAGTACATATCAAGGCTTGTACATTGTCAGCAAGAAGCCTAGTTCGATATTTGTTAAGCACCCGTGAGTCAATATTAAATGTTGATTCGGAAGCCACCATTGTAATTTGGATGCTTAAGAGTACAACAACAATGAATCAGCCCCAACAAAAATAGGATAAAAACAAATTCTAGAGAGAGACGAGATGTACTTTGCGTGGTGGCGCGGTGGTGGGCCGAGGCTGTGCCGCTGTGGTGTGTCGCGTGACTACGTGAGTGTGAGTCGCATTTTGTTTTCCTTGTAAGGGAAAGAGTTGTATGACTTGCGCGCGTGCATGACTGTGTGGTGGAGAAGAACCGTGAGGAGAAAAAGTGTTCTTAGCCTGCTGCAATGATAACTGTTAAATATGATATGAGCTATTTTTTATAATAAAAATATATTGAAATATCTTTAAAAATATTTATTTAGCAATTATTTTTGGCTTAAATGATAAGAATTGATATTTTTATTATTTATGGCTTGCAGATATGGAAAGAATAGATTAAAAGAGAAAAAGATCGAGAAAATATCAAAAAAGAAGATTTTTAGCATGTTATCACTTATCTTTTTTATCTTAATCTTGTATTTCTGTTATCTTTTATTTTTCTTATCTTATCTTTTATTTATCTTTATCATCTTTTAATTTAAATCTTTTATTTTTATCTTTAAATCTTTATCTTATCTAATATACTTCTTTATCTGTTATTTTAAAAGAAAAGTTTAAAGTGAAAAAGAGAAAATCAAACCTAATGTAATTGGGTCAAGGTCACACAAATCAAACCCAATGCAAGCTGCGGACAACCCGCGAACCCCGTGGGCCAAACTCGCATAGTCCACAAGTTAAGCGGGGCGGATCCAAAAATATGACATAACCATGGACCGTTTAAAAAAATTGGTCTGTAACCCGCGCGGACCGCGGGTCCTGCGGGCCAGTCCATGGACCTGGGCCCGTTTACCCACCCCTACTGAAAATTGACCTAACATATCACTATTTATACCTAGGGTACTCACAACTTATTATTTACTCTATTTATTTATTTTTATTATTTTATATAAAGGAATTCTATTTTATTTCCTATCAAATGAATAAATCAAATATATATATATATTTTCAAAGCATTATTTTATTACAACTATTTTTCTTTATTTAATTAATTATAAAAAAACTCATTATTTTTCTAAAACTCTATTTATTTATAATTAACAATCCTTTTTAAATTAGCATACGAAAAAATGGGATATTACAATAGGCATGGCTTCAAAGTAGGAAATGCACAACCACTTTACTTTGTTTTTGTCTTCCCTTATTATATTTTACAATTTGAGTTGCCAAGAGGTTATAAGGTGCCTAAGTTTTCAAAATTTGCGAGAGAATTAGAAGAATATACTATAATACATGTAGCTTGTTTTAAAATAGAATGTGGTGATCTAGCCATTGATGAATTCCTGAAAATTAAATATTTTCCTAGTTCTTTAACGAAATACACTTTTACTTGGTTCACCACATTACCACCATGAACATTTCTTTAGAGGAGAGACTAAGGTTAGTCTTGTAGATTTGGCAACTACTAAAGATTATTTAAATAGATTTCGATAGATGAAGGCTCGATGCTATACTCAAATTCCCAAATATGAACTACTCAGGATATTGCTACAAGTTTAGATTTTTCAATTCAAAAGAAGTTGGTGAATCAATAGGTTAAAGATATGACACAATTAGTAGAAAGAGTAAGGAGAATTGAGCAAATAAAATATGAAAAAGAAAGGCATAAAAGATTTGACAAAAGTAGAAGGGAAAAATTGCATATTTGGAACCATATAAAGATAATGATAATTCTATAAATTATCAAGATTTAGATGCTAATCAAGACAAATATGCATGGCAGAACTACAACCTTGACCTCCCTATACTTGTAAAATGTTAAAATTAGATGGAAAAATAGAAATTTCCTAACTCGAAGTATAGTTTCAATATTACTATGGCAGATAAAATATTTGATGTGTTGTTGAAAGACAAGCAAATTGTCCTTAGTGATGATCATAAAATGCCTAGTTTCGAACAAAGAAAAGGAAAAAGATATTGCAAATTTCATAATATTTTTATACATTGGACTAATAGTTGTTAACATTTCAAAGACATGGTCCAAAAGGCTATTAATGAAGGAAAACTGAAATTCGAGGAAAAACCAATGAAAGTGGACATAGACCCATTTCACATTCAAGGTAACTATGTCGAGCCCATGCAAATTATGATGATTGGGGCCTCGATTGGAACATCAAAAGTGAGCATTCCTCCATCTAAAGAGGAGGTCAACCAAGCACTAGAAGAATTTGAAAAAAAAAACAAGAAGATTCCATTTTTCCACTCACAGGAGAATCATTAGTCAATTTTCTATTGAAGAAACAAAAAGCAAATAAAGAGGTTATGTTATGTCCTCATTGTAGCCTCATGTTTGATAGGCCGATGGATAAAGCATTCGAGGCGTCGAAAATTTGAAAGAGTTTCCACAAAGTATAGGAAACAAAGGTTAAGGAAAAGGAGAAGTAGAGTATAAGTATGACTGTGAAGCAGGTTCAAAGGCCCTACAGTTTGTCTCAAAAGAAGTCCTATGTCCATCAAGCAAATGTTCCAACAAACAAGTGGTTTTGACCAGGGAATGAAGGATCCAATTGACGTTTTAAGGAGTTCAAAATGAATAGTTTGACGCTTTGAAGGGGAAGAACCACCAAGGGTTCTCCTATGTCCATCAAGCAAATGTTCCAACAAACAAGTGGTTTTGACCAGGGAATGAAGGATCCAATTGACGTTTTAAGGAGTTCAAAATGAATAGTTTGACGCTTTGAAGGGGAAGAACCACCAAGGGTTCGTGGAAGGGATATTATGACTATCAAAATCCTACTTAGGTGAATCAAAATATGTCAAAAACCCAATGGAGAAGGCATCAGAGGATGAGGAGAGATGCAATATTAGCAATGCAACATGAAAATGTTGTAAGACCGTCAGTCTTTGATAGAATTAGGGAAGGTCCACCTCTTGGGTTCGAAAAGAAAATGTCAATCAAGGATCAGGAGGAGAAAGAAATGATAACAGACTTTTTCGAGTATGGGTTTGAGGACTCGTTGGAAGCCATATGTGGAGTCATTTCAATCTTACCCACAGAATAAGCCAAAGATTATAAGAATAGGAATATCTTAAGTGATTATGCTAGAGAGGATTACTTCAATGATCCTTCTCTGAGTCCCAAGGTTGTTTGGATTACACAAGTTTCTTATTTCACACCACATTGAGATGCTACAGTTTTCAATCCACCCACCGATGATATGAGATTCCATATGAAGCCACTCCATTTGACTGCTATGGTAGAGGACCAAATTATTAATAAGATCTTAGTTGATGGAGGGGTTGCATTTAATATCCTGCCAAGCTCTATGTTGCACGTGTTTGGGAGGACGGTTAAGGATTTGAGTCCTCACAATATAGTGGTGTCAAACTTTGTTGGAAAACCTTCAGATTTTGAAGGAGTGATTTGCTTAGATGTTTCAGTAGGTAGGAGGAGGAGGCCTATGGTGTTTTTGGTAATTTCGTCACAAGCCAATTTCAATATGCTATTGGGAAGGGAATGGATCCATGGAGTTGGTGTTGTTCCTTTGATAGTTCATCAAAACTTGTTTTTTTTTAACAAGGATGGCATTAGGAGCGAATATTAGAGATTGTTGCATTTAAATCTCTAAAATTTATACATACACGCATTTTTCCATTCTTTTTAATCATAGGAATATTATAGATCAAATCAATATACCTTGTAGTTCGAATAAACTTGGCCTTCAGTGAGACTATCAAAGCAAAAATTGAAAGGCTATTGAGGGCCTAGTTTATTCAAACTACAAGATATGTTGATTGGATCTCTAATATTATTTTTGTGATTAAAAAAAATGGGAAAATGCTTTGTTAAATCCTTAACTCTACATTGTTTTCCATGACTTGTGCTATTAAAACATTTTGCTCAATTGTGTATGATTGGTGGAGTTTTGCCATTGATCAACATTTCTATTCACTGCCATTTGAAAGCAATATACATTTAAGTGCCCTTTGCTAACCTTATATGCTTTTGAGTATGATTATACATGCAGATGTCTTCATGTTGAAGCATTTTTTTTGGCTGTTTGACATACTGCATACGGGTTATCCTTCCAATATGGTGAATGAATCTCAAAACATATTTTATATTCTATAGCAGTATTAATTTTGAGTTTGAAAGTTTCATATGGATCTATTATTTTGTAAATTAAATCTTCAAATATTTTTTTTATTGAAATGTCTTCAATTATTAATCAAAACTAATATTAATTTTTTACAGTTATAAATAGGGTATGGGAGCTTCTTTCTGCCTTTTTTCTATTTTTTTCCCATTTTTCTTTCACTCTTTGGAGCATTACCAATTCCCTAGCTCTGGACCTTTTCTCTCTTAATATATTCCTTTTTTTTTGGAAAAAAAAAAGATGAAATTGCGGGGATGGGTAGGAATTTGGTTCATTGCAATTTTTCAGACCCCTTGGCTTAGGGACCTTAGGTTCTCTAGTATTTAAGATAAAAAAACACAATTAAACTTTCTTATTATTTTTTTTCCTTTACACATTACATAGATATCTATATGCCTTTATGCCCATATCAGAGGAATCTCATGTTTTTATATACTCTAACAAGATCCTAAAAGTTATGACTATAATGTTTTAAGTATTTTCCTTTTCCTGTTAGGAAAAATGTATTTTCCTTTAAAAAAATGAATTATTAATTAGAAAAAATGTATTCTACATAGAAAAATAACAATGTATAAAGTTAAAATGGTACATTAATTGATTTTAAATTCACTGAAGCTAAATTCAAAAGAAATGAAATGAAATAAAATATAGATTATATTTGACAAGTAATTTAAGCTAATTTATAATTTTTTTATATTTTATTTTCTTTTTTCTTAAAATATTTATTAAATTTTGTTATTATCATTTTTAAATAAAACAGATTTTATTATTTGTTTTTTTTACTCATTCCTTCTACACATTTTTTATATTAAATTGTTTATTTACACATTCTACTATTTGTTTTACCATATAAAATGTTTCATTTCTTAGATATCTTGCGAGAGTTAGTACTTATTTGGCATGTTCTCTTCAGAAATATTTAATAGTTTTCTTTGTTCTAAACTGGCCTTGTTCAAAAAATGAAACGTTTGGTACATTCTTATAGCCATCTTATCTTATAGTTAGAAGTTTGCCCTACATGTTCAACAATCAAGCTTGTTGCAGTATTGTGCTTGAATATTATTTTCTTTTTTTTCCTATAATATATTTTTTTAATTTTTTTGCATTAGGTTAGCATGGAGAGTAATGGCAAGGGTGTCTCAATTGATGGCGTCCCTCTACCATTTGAGGCTGGTGAAATTGATGTTGGTGAACCAGGAACTAATGGGCAGCATAGCTTTTATTAGCTCATACATTAGGTGATGTACTAAGTATTCTATAATAAGGTGTTTGAACTCACAATATTTAATGAACTAGTTGAAAACATTTAGCTCATTTATTTATGTTATGCAGATCATTTCTATTCACAACTGCAACAACCTCCAGCTAACTGGGACTAGTCATCTCAATAGTGCAAGAAACCATATATCTATAAATAATTCTAATCACACACACACATTCAATGCCACTATCACTGCACCTCAAGATAGCCCAAAAACTGATGGAATTGACGTTTCTCAATCAAGCTACATTCTAATTCAGCACTCAACCATTGTAACGAGTAAGAGGCATTGAAAACATTCTTGACATTAAGTGTTTTAGATTAGGATGTATTTAACAAGATATTTTTCACTTGAGAGCCTTTGAGACAACTTTAACTAGTTAAAATTTTGGAAGAGGGATGTCCTAGCCCCTTTTACATGGGCTGATGAAGTTGAAGTCGTAATTGACCCAAAAGATATTGAACTAACAACGACACGTTCTGGGGGTGCTGGAGGTAAAGATCTATGACTACTATCTTAGTCAAGTAACCAATCTTTCTATTCCTTGAAGCACGAAATAAACTCCTCCATGAATTCTCATGCAAAGATATCTTGCAGGCCAGAATGTTAACAAGGTTGAAACAGCCATTGATCTCTTCCATAAACCAACGAGATTCCATGTCTTTTGTACTGAAGAAAGGACACAACTTAAGAATAGGCATGGTTATGTTTTTTAGTTACGCATTTTGAGGTTTCGTTGACAAATGATTTAAACTTAAATTGGTGTTTTCAGGTGCATCTAAGTATGCGTCGAGAAAAAAAAAAAAGTTTCGATGGAACCCAGAGTCAGGTTTAATCATTTCATATGACCTTTCTCCTTTTATGTGGTATTAGCTTTGGTTAAGCCTATACAGAGGCCAACTAATTAAGTAGTTCATATGCTACCATTTGGCATCATCATATGCTAGCCTTTGTATCATTTAGAATCCAGGTGGTCCAAATGCTAACACATTAATTTTATAATTAGTACATAGTAGTAATAAATCACCAAAACTAATTAGGCGCTTTTTTGGAATTTAAGCATCTTTTATTGAGCTGGATCAGCCAACGCACAATCTGGTAACCATTTGAGATGACATCCAGCACGGAATATATGAAAATATTAAATTTATTTGTAGATATAACATTATATATAATTAGTATAATTTAAAAATACCTAAAATTTGTATCTTATTTTCTATATAATATAGAAATTTGAATTTTAAAAATGAAATAGAAACATTTAATTACTCATTGTAATTCGAAGGATCGAAATATGATTAATTAAATAACTAATATAAAAAAAATAATTATAACAAATTTAAATAAAAATTAAATGAAATAAATTTTGTTAATTGATCACAGTGCTTATGAAAACAAATATGATTTGATCATGTAAATTTATGTATAACACTGGCATGTTGACCTAACCTGCCTATGGTTTGTTTCATATAATTAATATATAGTTGAATTATGGGTATAATGTGTTATTAAAATAAAATAAAATAAATGAGAAGAAAATTAAAGTCTTAAATTAAATAACAAAACAATAGTAGCAAAATAACTTTGGAACATAAATCAACAATGCACTATATCCTACAATAAGCATAAAGGAAATTCAAAGGAGAAATTTTGTTAGAGTGGGTTGAAGCATGCAAACGTCATCCTTAGAGAGAAAACGCCCCCTTATACTCTAGTTGCGCTCCTCTCCCAAGATACGACAATCTGTTGGTTTCGACCGTGTGCAGCGAAAGGATCCCTGAACCTTCTGAACATCAATGCTCTTGCTCTTAAAAAATAAGTTTTATAAGAAAAGGAAGAGAAAAAATTAGAGAGAAAGAAATGAAATTGTTTTCCTGCTTGTGTGTTTTCTAGTGAGGAGAAAAAAGATATATATAGGCATAGACCCCCTTATACAACAATAAAGATCTGACGGTTGGAAACCAACTTACAAATATCAAAATAAACGTAACAAATTGCATTGACCCATTAAAGCAAAATCTTAGAAAAGATAGGAAATCTAATTTTACGTAACAAATTCTAAAACAAATAGTTTATTTTATAAAAACTGAATTAATATGAGTAACATGTTTTTATAAATTTTAAATTATAAAACAAATATTTACTAACATTCCCCCACATAATATAAAAAATTTAAAATATTTTTTTAAATAAATAATTTGTATAGAAACGTAAAAGAAAGAGCATGGGATATTTTATTTTAGTATTAGGAACCTTCCGGATTTGAGCCTTATACCTAGAGTTTATGAACTTCCATCCGAGAAAAATGTAGTGACTTAATTATCTTGAACTACATATTCTTTAACTGGACTTTAATACACAACTCCTACAATATTGGCGTTCATTTAGGTTCTAATCAGTGGTAGTACGTTACACGGTCTTGCACATATATCTTGTTTCCTGAGTGTCACATAGAGATTAGACCATATCCCACAGTGACAGCCCTACTACCATACTCACTAGGTGAATCCTCAAAGAGTAGTTTGTGACCTCCACCCCTACAATAATTGTCATCGGATTCATTAAGAGGTATTTTTTTTTTACCAAAAATACACATAAATAAATACCTCAACCTTAATATTGCCACAATTTATAATACACCTCGTCATAGGAATGAGAAATAGAACAATTACGCAAAAATTTATTTTGGTGTACTTTAGTCAACAACCAATTTCATTATTACCTGTTGAACTCCATTCATAGAATTATCAATCACACGGAGACGGGTGTCCATTGTTGTAACTAAACAATGGGCTCTAGTCACATTTCCCTCGACGACTCAAGTACTTGTTGACACGTCAACCATTTTGTAAGCGGATCCGCAATATTGTTTTCTGACCTAACAAAGTCAAGAGAAATGACACCATGAGAAATCAAATTTCTAATAGACTTATGTCTCACTCTTAAGTGTCTTCTTTTTTCATTAAAATTTTTGCTAGTAACTTTAGATATAACAACTTGACTATCACAATGCATTGGAATTGGAGGTATAGGCTTATTCAACAATGGCAAATCACATAACAAATTTTTAAGAAACTCAGCCTCACTAGTAGTAGTATCTAAAGCAATAATTTTTGCTTCCATGGTAAAACATGAAATAATAGTTTGTTTAGAAAATTTTCATGATAATGCACCACCAGCTAAAGTAAAGACATAACCACTTGTTGACTTTGTTTCATCAGAATCAAAAATCAAATTTTTATTAGTTTTAAGAGAACTCATTTCATCATTAATAGCTTCTTTTCCAAAAAGATGCATCAATTGACCTCATGGTCTCACCATAAGTTTTAGGATCATTTTCAAGTAGAAAAGAGCAAAATTCAAAACCAAAATCATTAACTTTTTTAGATCTTTTACTCCTCCTAGGTTCAAAAACAATGTCCTTATTAGCATTACTACAAGATGATAAATTAGAACAAGAAGTATCACAAACAGATTTAGACAATTTATTTTTTAAAGGAAAAATATTTTCAAAAAAGTGGCATCTTTAGATTCCATAATAGTGTCATTAGAAATTTCAGACACTTTTGAATTAACAACCAAGAATCTATAAGTAGTACTATGCAAATAATATTAAAAAAAAAACATAATCAACAGTTTTTGGTCCAATTTTCCTTTTCTTATTAATAGGGATGTTAACCTTTGCTAGACATCCTTACACTTTAAGATATTTCAAATGTGATTCTCTTTTTTTTTTCCATAACTCAAAAAGGGGTTTTAAAAAAAATTATAAGGTACCCAAGTAAGAATATGATATGCAGAATATAAAGTTTCACCCAAATGTTCATTTTATTATTTTGTGTATTGTATTTTCACATGTTTATTTTTTTTTAGCAAGGAGCTACATATATAGAGGCAACCAGTCACCAACGTGTAGCAACAAAATACTTGCAGCAATAACGTTAAACAACAAAAAATAAAAACCAAACAACAAACTTCCTAATTTTAAAGACTTGTAAGTTCACAAAGGAATTTGACCAAGTAAAGGATAACTTCCTAAAATTAATATATAAATCGAAGTATTAATTCTATTTTATCTAAAAGCATTTTATCTTTACAAAACATAATTGATAAAGAAAATATATTTTAATTTTAAATTTCAAATTATAAGAAAATATTTTCCAACAATCTCCTACAAATTTAAAATTTAAAGAAATGAAATAATATAATAAAAACATTTTAATGGAGGATAATACATTGTGTTTTCATCCATTAATTTTTCATGCTTACTAGAAAGAGACTCAATCATATCCATAACAGACATCTTTTGATAAAACAAAATGCTACGGTAGAAAAGACTATACAAGAAGAAAGTAGGTTTTCTCTCTAATATTGTTAGAAAAATAAAATAAAATAAAATAAATGAGAAGAAAATGCAAAGTCTTAAATTAAATAACACAACAACAATAGCAAAATAACCTCAGAACATGAATCAACAATGTACTATATCATACAATAAACATAAAGGAAAATAATTCAAGGGAGAATTTTTATAAGTCTGGGTTGAAGCATGCAAACGCTATCCTTAGAAAGAAAATGCCTCTACTGCACTGGTAGGAAAATCTGGTTGCGCTCCTCTCCCAAGATACGACAACTCGTTGGTTCCGACCGTGTGCAGCGAAAGGATCCCCGAATCTTCTAAACACCAATGTTCTTGCTCTCAAAAATAAGTTTTTATAAGAAAAGGAAGAGAAAAATTTAGAGAGAAAGAAATTAAATTATTTTTCTACTTGTGTGTGTTTTCTAGAGAGGAGGAAAGAAATATATATAGGCATAGAGCCCTTTATGCAACAACAAAAATCTGACCCGTTGGAAACCAACTTATAGATATCAAAACATATGTAACAAATACGTAACAAATTGCATTGACCTATTAAAGAAAAATCTTAGAAAAGATAGGAAATCTAATTTTACGTAACAAATTCTAAAACAAATAGTTTGTAATATCTCAATTTTTCGTAAATAAATTTAAAAAGCTTTTTAGTAAAAATAAATAAATAAATAAATATAGAGCAAATAATAGGCTGAGTACCCTAGGTATAAATAGTTATGTTAAGTCAGCTGCCTCCTTTTGGCCTCATTTTCGTTTTTCCTCTTCTCTCAAAACCCTTTCTTCTTCCCGCAGTTCACCAAACCTGTCTCAGTAAAACGACAATCTCGAACTCGTTCACCGTTGGATCGTCGTGAAATTTGAGTATCATGTTCGCAACCCAATTCCAAACATTCTCACCGTTGGGAATTTCAAAATCATATCTGAGCTTAGAGAAAATCCCTTCGCATTGTAGCATTTTAATTTCCCGCAAAAACCCAAAACTGTCTCGGTAAAACTACGATCCCGGTTTTGTTAGCCGTTGGATTTTCATGAAATTTGGATATGTTTTTCGAAATTCAATTCCGCACGCTTCCTCCGTTGGGATTTGCGAGACAATATTCGTGGAGGAAGAAAAAGGAATCTCATGAAGACAGTACAAGTGGAGGTTTCAATCTCTTCTCCGTCTCTATGACGTTTGGGAATTCTATGGGAGCAGTCAGAGGAATAATTGAAAGAATTTCAGGGAACCACTAGAGATGTTGCTATCGCTGGCTGAAGACACGTGAGTCCGCTCAGAGGTAAGGGATGAGTTATTCACAATTTGGAATTAGTGAGAACATGTGTAGGGATCCTTAGAAGATTAAATTTGGGTTTTATTTTGGGATGTTTGTTAAATTACAATTTTTTTTCCTTTATGATTATAAATAAAATATTGATGTCCTAATGAAGATTGCTTGATAAATTGTGCTCTTGATATTTGTATGTTTCGACCTATGATTTTGATATAATTGTGTAATATTATTTGAGGGGTTTTAGTCCTCATGTTGTGATGGTCTTTTATATAAATTGTTATATTGAGGATATGAAATGATGATTCAAATTGTGAGTATGTGATGAATTGTAGAATAACATGTTGCTTTGAGATTATAATATTGTTATTGAGATTGAGTATAAGTGTAAAGTTGAACATGTGTTAATTTGTGAGATACGTGTAAACATGTGATGGTGGATTGTCACACTATGAGATGTGAAATTGTGAATGAGTTCTAGTTGTGGATAAGTGTGTAGTTAACACTTGATGTGAAATTACTTGTGTTGTAAGCTATGAATTGTACAATAACCCGACCAGTGTTATCTTGAGAAAAGCGTTGATGCGCAGTGTTAAAGAGAAAATGTAGGTTTCCTATTTAGGAACCAGTGTTAAATCGTAGCGCAATTGTGTTGAACGTGTTTAAAACACGAGTGTAAGGTCGTGGGTGTTGTATAATTCATGAGCAGTGTCTGCATGCAAAAATTATTTTAGGGGTTGGACCTGAATCAGGAGGGAGAGGCCCTGACGGACTCTTCGGATTGAGTCTTAGCATAACTATTGCATATGCTTGCTAATTGATGTGTTATTATATCTTGATCGAAGTGTGGGATTCTTGTGTAATGTGATTGATAATTGAAAAGTGAATTTTGAATGACAAAGTGGTGAAGTTACGTGAGCTATGTTTAAGCAAGTGGTATCTCATTTATATAATATGTATATTTAATTATCTTGTTTCTCTATTAGCTAGGAATGTGATAACTCACTCCCTGTGTGTTGTTGTGTTTGGATCCTGTGATGATCTTGAACTTGTGTTTGGGGGAGCAGATGAATAGGTGGATGACTATGAAGAACCTCATGCTAGAGGACACGGGAACACAACGCTCTGATAGGATATGACATTTGGATATAGGTTTTATATTAATTGTATGAAGCTTAGACGACCTTGTTGAGTCGAGAATACTTTATTATTTATTTGGACAAGTTTGAATATGATGTAGAAGAAAATGAATGTGAGCTTTTTTCCCCTTTGAAAGACTTGTTTAAAAAAATGTTTTAAAAATACTTTTAATTAATATTTGAATTTTTTTTTATTCCTTATTAGTATATATGTGAGGGGTAGAGGGTGTCACATAGTTTATGTTATAAAAACATAATTATTATGAGTAACATATTTTTATAAATTTTAAATTATAAAACAAATATCTACTAGCATAATGTACATAAAAAGGACATATACTTTTGAACTTCTAGCCTGTATAATCTTAATTGTGCATGCCTCACATCTTAGAATCTACTTGGTTTAGGGCACAAAGAATTGTTAACAATAAATAAATTTTTGAAGTATTAATCTTATTCTAAAATTCAGTTATTGCTTTGTATGGTTTGCCTAAGTCGATCACGTACTTTTTCACTCTTTCTTTTCGTTACTTATAATTGGATTTTGATTGAACTTGTCATTGAAACTAGAATTCATGATACTATCGGGATTGATCTAGTAAAGTTTTCATGGAAAGTGATTTTTGATCTGTGCGTCTGCGTCTGTGTTTATGTTTGGCTTTGGAATTTTGAGTGTTGTTTGTGTTGTTTAGGATAACAAAGATCATGTGCTTTACACTAAAATAGAAGTCAACTGCACAATCTTATTTCAAAGTAGCCACTCTATTATTATTCTTTTTTTATTTATGCTACACATGTCTTATTTGATGTTAGTGCACTAGCTTATTCTCTGAAAATTGGTATGTTGTGTAAAAGAACATAAATGAACAAGTCTTCATTCTTTCCTATTACTACTTCCACCAACAAGTACTTTTTTTTCAAAGCCATGACTTCTATATGAGCTTATGTGGGTGTTGAATTTGACAATACAAAGAGAGAGCAAAACTTCTTGAATTTAATTGGAAGAAGTTAATTTTTAATTTTTTTTTAAAAATACATTCTAGGATGGTTCTTTAAAAAGTCATCTTAGAATGTTTATATTTTAAGATGGTTTTTTGGAAAAATCGTCTTAGAATCTTTTATATATTTTAATTTAAAAAAACATTTAAAGACAGTTCTTCAGATAATCGTCTTAGAATAATAGCATTCAAAGACAATTTTTAGCTACAAACAGTAAAAATCATCTTTGAATGCTATCATTCTAAGACGGTTTAGAAGAACACGTTTTTCTAAGACGGTTTTATATGGAATCATCATAGAAAGTTGAAACTTTCTACGATGTTACCTATGACAACGGTTAATAATCGATATCGAATGTGTAAATTAATCAACTTATAAAGAGTTTTTTCCAATAGTGACATTTGAGGTATTTTAAACCATTGAAGTTTTAAATATTTTATATTATATATGTTTTAAAGTTTTTTATTTTATTTTGGGTTGTTATTGTAACAAAAGACATTACAATTTTATTAGGACACATAGTTAAAATCTCTTTATTTAAGGGAACATATGGTCTGGTTAAACCAATGGTTTGAAGAGGTCTAGTAAATGTCCAACCCACTTGCGACTAACCTAGTTATATTCAAATTCTTATTATTTTGTTGAAATTAAATTAACTACTCCATAAATTTATTTTAATTTACACTTTCAAAAAATAATACCTTTCCTTAAACTGTATTGCTTGTTCATCTTGATGATTCCAAATAACCCTTTAGGTATTCAAAACATTTTGAATAATTGTCTCACCTGAATGATATATTTTATGATATTTGTAGAGATACTGATATCTAAATTAAAGACTATGAAATATGATTAAAAAAAATCTAATGCAATAATATTTATTCTATTAAATCATTTGTAATAATGATTTGATTATCTTTATATAATTTTATCTTCACAAATTGTATGACCAATAATGTAAGCTTAATTTGAGAAGCATCAAGTTTTTCAGTCACCATGTCAACGTAATCTCAAATAATGCACATTGAATTATTCCTAATGGTAGTCGAAGTTTTCGTGTCAATTTGTGTATTGCAATATTTTAATAATTTCTATTCGGATACAACTATATAAAATATAAAAAACCATAAATATAAACTTATGATTGATGAATTAGTTGCATTTGAATCCTTCGTGTAGACTTTCTGTCCTTTACAAATATTTTTTCAACAAAAATGACTTTCATAACACCCATGACATCTATTTTTTAATGATGACACTTTGTCATACTACATGATTCTTATAAATGTATCCATATATTTAAAAGAATTGAAATTCATACCAATTAGAAAATCAGATTGACCATTGGTGTTTGAAATGTCACTTGAAGTCGATGGGTTCAGTGAATCATATGAATGTTAACATCATCACATCAGGTAACACTTGTTTTGGTGTGATACTAAAGTTTAAACTTATGATCGGTGGCATGATACAAACCTCTATTACCGATTACTCCAAAATAACTCATTGCATATATCACATTTTCAATGATATGGTCTTTGAACTTCCTCGTCATCGGCTTCTTAATTGTCACTTGAATTTTACCTCCCTATAATAACAAAGTAAACCAAGAGTTAGAAAAAAAATAAAAATATATAGATTTCAAAATAAATTTTAAAAATAGTACTCAAGGAAATACATTTGTGTCAAGCAACACTATTTCAACAACATATGGATTGGTAATTTCTTCAATCGGAAACATGTTCCACAAACAAAAATAAAATAAGGAAAGATATTCAATGTAAGGAATTTTGTGAGTGATAATTTCAACATTGCAATGCACTTATTTATAGTTGATTGAATTCAAATTTGAAAATTTGGAATACATAAACAAACCAAACACTACATCTAAATCAAAATGTTTGTTGCATGTTGATTTTGATTAGCTTCAGTACAATTGTTGGAAATTTCGAAATTGATTACCAACAAAACAATAATGAAATATGCTTTAAAATAGTGTGCAAGTGAATGGGTATTACAATTGCCACTACAAACATATTTCTTCATTAAATAAGTTTGGAAGGTTTTAAAATAGTAAAAGATTTAGACCTTTTCATATTCAAAGTTGACAAGAAAATGATGAAATTTCATTTTTATTCATTGATTATCGATAAAGATAGTACACACAACATTTGGATTTTATATCTTTTGACTTTAACATATGTTATTACATCCAGAATTCTCAAAAGGAATCCCAATGAATTGGGAGCCATTATTATTTGAACAGTTGTCAAATGGTCATTGGCATGAGATCGATAGTTGTTAAAGTATAGATAAATATGTTGAAATTTTATATTCCAATAATTAATGTGGATTAATATTATAAGACAATTATATTGGTTATTTATCATTATTGGATTTTATTTTATGTGGTCAAATTAAATGAGTCTATTAGACTATTGAATAAAATGATATGGGCATAAAAAAGCATATGTAAGTGTTGACTCGTTAGGAGATAATGAGAAACCTATTAGGTTAACATGCTATAAGAAGACTATGATCTCCAATATGTTGAGTCGTCACCTAGTTTCTCTTCTTCTCATTTGAAGATATACAAATATCCCATTGAGGAATAAAGAAACTTCGATTAAGGAAGAATCATAATGTCATTGTTCGTGATCATAATGGATAACTGCAAAGATCTTACAGAAATTGGCAAAGAACACTTAGATCATGAACCAACTATAGATCCAGGTATTTGATCTAATTCTTAATAATCAAACATGTTGTAGATTCTAGGGCTTATGGTGAATTGTCCTAGGTTATAAACCTATGATTTTTTAGCTTCCGCATAAAGAATAAAGAATAAGGATTAAAGATTAAAGATATTGCGACAAAGTATAATTATCGAAATATCATGTTCTCTTTTAGTTGTATTGTGTGGAGGTTAGGGTATAAAATTCTCTTTAGGCATTATGATAGAGATATTCCATTGCTACATTATGTGCTCACAATACCCATTCTCTTTTTTAGAGCCAATATTCCTTGTAATGTAATTTATAGTAAATTTAAGAGGTAGACTAGCAAATAAATTGAATGATGGACTAGATTGTAACGTAACATATATCCCTTGTAGGGTATCCCTGCTTTCTATTCCTTCCCATTGCAAGTTATACAAAAGGGTGGCTTATACCGACTAACAAAAACTTCCTCACTAAAAAATTGCATCACATAGGTGAAAGGTGATCCTTAATAGCCTGAGGAAATTTTTGATGACTTGGCACTACCAAAAGGAAAGGTAGGAGAATAAGGGAAGGTGCCAAGCCTAATTGCAACACGAGTAAGGGCTTATCTTGACCATTTCCAAATAGACGGAATTGGAGCTAGCCATATAGAAGAAGACTCTCTACATAGCTACAAAGATGTTTCATGGTATAAAGAAAGTTTCTTGAGAATGTGAATTTAAGCATAACACATTTCCATGTTTATTACAAGATTTGTAAAAACAATGTCAGGAATGGTTCATTCCTAGAAATATATAATACATATGTTTAGGTTACTTCTTATTCCCATGCTAATAGGTGGGTATCTTTCATTCCCATGATAATGAGAATGAAAGTTATTTTCTACAATAACTATCTATATCCACTTCATTCTTCACATTTCTTATTTTACCTTTATTTTTTTATTAAATAATTTTTTTTCTCTAAAATTGCAAACGACAACCAAACATATTCATAGGAATAATATTCCTAAGCATAATAATTTTACAAATATAATTCTCAAAAATACAATTTTATAACTTGTTTACTCCTAGTATATATAAATATTTGGATGACACATTTTTAACATTAAGTATTAAGTATATTATATATAAACTTTAGTATAATATATATAGTTGTTTTTCGTTTTGGTCTTCTACATATTGTTTTACTTTTGTTTTCATTTTTTGTTTATACTTTTTTAACTACAAAATTATTATTTCATCTTTAATTTGCTTCCTATTTTAAAGATTTATAAAAAAAACAAACAAAAAGTTGTTTTAATTGTTTGGTGCACAAATGTTTAAAAATATTTTGTAATTAAAAAGTAAAAACACAGGAAATAAAAACAAAAGTAACCAAACTTTTTGTTTTGTTTTTTTATTATATATCATTGTTGGTCTTTGAGTGGAATAAATTATGTTAAGAGAGAAATAATACTTATTTTGTATGTACTCACGGTCTCCTACCAAAGTTAGTCATTGCATTCTATGGAACTACTTCATACTGATAAAAAAAACTTTATTTCTTTTATAATTTCTTTTTGAAGTAATTATTATTTCTTATAGTAGTTATTATAGATTTTGTATGTCATTTTGAATCCTAATTATGTTAAGTGATGCATGATTTATAGAAATTGAAAAATAGGCTTGACGTTTACTAAATAACATATTAAAATGGAAATCATCCAATATAAAATAGACTTGCATAAAAAATATTATAATTTTGGAGTTTGTAATAATAACATTATGCATTCATTATAATGAAGCTAAAAAAATATAAACATCCGAAAAAAATTAGAAACATTAAAAAAGAATTTTTTTGGGCAAGATACTCGAGGAAAATAATCAAAATATTTATTACAAATGCTAACTAATGTCTTTAGGGGCATTTGGTAGAAAAATTCTTTTAATTTCTTTTAGAATTTTAGGTTGACAATCTTAAATTCTTATGTTTAGTATGCATATTTTAAAAATCAATTTCTGAAATAATTCATAGGAATCGTTTTTTAATTGAGTTTCCACTATGTTTTCCATAAAATATTCCATGGGAGGAGATTGAATCTATATGCTCTGAGTTAAAAAAAAAGGTTTTATTGTGATAAATATATTTAAATTTTTTCATATTACTCTTACTAGATTATTTAATTCGATAAATATTTAAATTTTTTTGGTAAAAGTATCATGTTAATATTTGATTTTCAAAATTCTTATATAAATTATTTATTACAAACCAATTTTTTTTAATCATAGCTAGGAATCTGATTTACAATATTTATGATTCCCATAAAACATGATTTCCTAATACATTTTTTTCTTGTACCAAATGCTCTCTTATAATATTGATTAAAGAATTAAAATGAGAAATATTTTTATTAGGATACATAAAATTTGGACTATCTATAACTTTTTTTAGACTATTCTATGATTTTCATAATAAATATTTTTTCTTCTTAATTTTTTAATCAATGCCCCAAAACACTAGTTAATAACACCCAATAATAATATAAGTACAAAAATAAGCATTGAAATCACCTTAATATATATTTAT